>NC_090254.1:43742593-43748191 GCF_037325665.1 Littorina saxatilis | reverse complement strand
GTGTGTTGTGTGTGTGTGTGAGGGCGTGCGTGTGTACGTGTGTGAAAGTGTTCGTGCCTGCCTGCCTGCCTGTTTGTTTGTCAGTTCCCAGCATGCATCTAAGCAAAAAAGCGACATACGTTAAGATTGACGCTAAATAACACTAAAGATTAGTTTTAGTCACAGCACTAAATTCATAGTACCTGCATTTCTAACAAAACATGGTTAAGAGTGACTTGCGCACAGATGGTTTTTTTCTAGTGTGACTGAATTGTATGTGTTTAGGGTATATCAACAGTGAATGTTAACTGCATTTCTAACGAAACAAGAGGCGAAGCCATCAAGGCTCACGTAAGAAATCGACAAACAGTAACACACACACACACACACACACACACACACACACACACACACACACACACACACACACACACACACACACACACACACACACACACACACACACACACACACACAGAAAGAGCATAGGTGAAACTGTGCAAGAAAGCGAGACTCTAGATCTAGATCTGTCTGCATGTAGCCTACTTACAGGGACACGACTGTCAACTAGTCTCGGCCCGCTCAAAATAATAATGACCGAGACTTTCAGTACTTCCTTCGCGTGACGTCTAACCCTCTTACGTCATAATGTGACGTCAATGTAATGTGACGTCTTCAAATGTTAGAGTTTCTACCACAGACATAAACACGCACGCACATACGCACGCACGCACAGACAGACAAAGTTACGATCGCATAGGCTACACTTACGTGAGCCAAATATGATACATTTACCCTGAATTGAGACTGAAGTTTCGCCAGTGTATGAAGGAAGGAACACGTTTAGCTGATAAGGGAGAACGTTCAGTAATGCTATTACGGCGTAATAGGTTTTCTTTGTGTTCTGCATGTTTTTGTTCCTGTTGTTGTTTGCGTAATGTTTATTTGTGGGTTTTTTTCCTTGTTGCAAGTTCTATTTTGTTACGATTTTGTGAATAATACTGAAGTTACGACGCGTTTGTATTGATGTTTTAGGATGTGCGTCGTTTGTTATAAAACGTATTACACCGGCCTGTCTCCCGCCTGCCTGGCTGTATGTCTGTCTTTCTGTACGACCGTCTGTCCGTCATTTTCTCGATCTCTCTTCACCCTGCGTGTGTTCTTGGGAGCGTGCATGCATGCATTCGTGCGATCGGATCTTGTGCATTGACGTTTGCGTGCATGTATGCTTTGCAGTCGTACGTGCCTTTGGCCTTCTATGCGTGTATTCACAAAGATGGGTCTTCTACCCATCTATCTGTCTGTGTTTTTCTGCCTGTCTCTGTGTGTCTGTCTCTGTCTGTCTGTCAGTCTGTCTATCTGTTTTTGTCTATCTGTATGTCTGTTCGTCTCCTTTTGTGTCTATGCCTCCGTTGTTATGGTCAACAATTGTTTATTTACCTTACAGATCATGTGAAGCCGCAAGACTCTCATTCGCAACAAGGCGCCGCGTTGTTTCAAGTTCCACAACTCATCTCCACAACAAAAACAGTAACGGTAGGCTTCTTATCTCCCTTTCAGTTCCACCTTTCTTCTCGTGACTTTTTCTGCTTCTTCTTCGTTCATAGGCTGAAACTCCCACGTTCACTCATTTTTGGCTCAAGTAAGTGTAGCCTATGCGATGCTAACTTTTGTCTGTCTGTGCGTGTGTATGTGTGTGTGTGTGTGTGTGTGTGTGTGATAGAAACTTTAACATTTGACTGAACACCGAAATACTAATTTTACCTGGTTATTATCCAACCAAGCAACAGCTTCAAATGATTGAAGCAATGATCAATATTTCGTCGGCACGTATGTAGTTAAAGTGTGTATCCAAAGAAAACGGGTGGTGGGGGGTTGGGGGGGAGGGGGGTAAAAACAGGTGACTGGTCAGTTTGTGTCGTGTGTGGTATGTAGACCAGGTCAGGGGTCAAGGTTAAGTCAGATCGCGTGAAGGATTGTGGTATGAATACAGTTCTCACCCAGCTGCAGTTCGCCGATTCGGGGAAGACGATTTCACATTGTTCGGTTTCGTAGCCCCAGAAAAATAGATAAAGAAGATACCAAAGGAGATTTCCTACATGTTGATCTGCACAGCGTGTTTCCAGTGTCTGCGCGAGGAAGCGCTGTCGAAAGCGCAGTGTCGATCTGGCCATCTGGCAGTCGTGTCCCCGTAAGTAGGCTACAGACAGACAGATCTAGATCTAGTGTCTCCCACTCTTGCACCGTGTCACCTATGCTTACTGTGTGTGTGATGTGTGACGGAGTGAATGAGTTTGTGTCACTGTTTGTCGATTTCTTACGGGAGCCTTGAAGGCTTCGCCTCTTGTTTTTGTACAAGTGGGTTTTTACGTGTGTAACCGTTTTAACACTGCCATTTAGACAGCCATACACCGCTTTCGGAGGAAGCATGCTGGGTATTTTCGTGTTTCTATAACCCACCGAACTCTGACATGGGTTACAGGATCGTTTCCGTGCTATCGTGTACACACGAAGGGGGATAAGGCACTAGCAGGTCTGCACATAATTATGTTGACACAGAAGATCGGACAAATCTCCACCCTTAACCCACTAGGCGGCCGCGGCCGGGATTCGAACTCACGACCATCCGATTAGGAGGCCGATTTCTTTTCCATTACGCCACTGCGCCAGTCTTTTCTCGTGACAACTATCTTACACATTAAAATATATTTGTACAGACGTTCTCTTGTGCGTACACTACCCTTTCACGCGGCATCTGCTAGCAGTCTATTGTCCACATGGTTGTCTCCTGAGAAAAGTGGCCCTTAAGTTTCTCCTTGTTATATTTAGTCAAGTTTTGACTAAATATTTTAACGTAGAGGGGGGAATCGAGACGAGGGTCGTGGTGTATGTGTGTGTGTGTGTGTGTGTGTGTGTGTGTGTGTCTGTCTGTCTGTCTGTCTGTCTGTGTGTGTGTGTAGAGCGATTCAGACTAAACTACTGGACCGATCTTTATGAAATTTGACATGAGAGTTCCTGGGTATGAAATCCCCATACGTTTTTTTCATTTTTTTGATAAATGTCTTTGATGACGTCATATCCGGCTTTTCGTGAAAGTTGAGGCGGCACTGTCACGCTCTCATTTTTCAACCAAATTGGTTGAAATTTTGGTCAAGTAATCTTCGACGAAGGCCGGGGTTTGGTATTGCATTTCAGCTTGGTGGCTTAAAAACTAATGAGTGAGTTTGGTCATTAAAAATCTGAAAATTGTAAAAAAAAATATTTTTTTTATAAAACGATCCAAATTTACGTACATCTTATTCTTTATCATTTTCTGATTCCAAAAATATATAAATATGTTACATTTGGATTAAAAACAAGCTCTGAAAATTAAATATATAAAAATTATTATCAAAATTAAATTGTCCAAATCAATTTAAAAACACCTTCATCTTATTCCTTGTCGGTTCCTGATTCCAAAAACATATATATATGATATGTTTGGATTAAAAACACGCTCAGAAAGTTAAAACGAAGAGAGGTACAGAAAAGCTTGCTATCCTTCTCAGCGCAAGTACTACCCCGCTCTTCTTGTCAATTTCACTGCCTTTGCCGTGCGCGGTGGACTGACGATGCTACGAGTATACGGTCTTGCTGCGTTGCATTGCGTTCAGTTTCATTCTGTGAGTTCGACAGCTACTTGACTAAATGTTGTATTTTCGCCTTACGCGACTTGTGTTTTATTTTTGAGCGTTGAGCGTTGATGCGTTAAACTGCCGTTATGCGCCATACATGGCCCAGCTCATCCGACTTCGGCGTGTTTTTATATCGGAGTGGTCCTTCTCCTAGACTGGTGGCTTTACAGGGCTGTCGAGTGCAGTCTACCCGGCTATTTGGCCACAGCTGGCTGGTTTGCTTATCTGAGGTGACCTTCCCCAGGGCTAGAACTTATAATATTGCGGCTCTTGATCGCATGGTGCTCCCGTAATTGGACACCTGGGGTATTTCTTAAAGCCATATGTACTCGATGACTATACACGCTAATTGCTTTACCAACAGCTGGAGACATGCTAAATTAAGTTCCCTGCAAAATATTGTGGTCTGGGACCCCTTAAATGTTGAAATATTTGAATTTTCATTTTGATCTGGATCGTCCTATTTATAGATTCGCCAACAGAGGCAGCGTTGACGCAAGGGAAATAACTCCGCGTCTTTGTTGACATCCTCACTTTTTCAGAGGCTAGAACAAGCTGTAATGCATGTATATGGTCCGCGCATTGCGACATATCGTCATTATATGGCCTTATGATGCATTTGACATCGATTGTGGGCAAACTACACATCGTAAACACGGGAGCGAGTTAGTAAGCCTTTAAGAGTAACCGTGCCACCTGTTACCCTGCCCCATCCTGCTGGAAGCACCGCCATTAATTTTGGTCCGCCACTGCTTATTCGTCCTGGCAAGCCTGGCTTATCTCGCAGCTAACCTCCATATCTGAAGGCCACCCCACTATCCGCCACCTGTGGACGCGCCTGGTTGGGGGTGGTCGCCCCTACTTTTCCAGGTGTTTTATTTTATTTTATTATCAGGGCTCCCCACGAACGCCCGTCCTACAGGGTCCCGGGACCCCCACTTTTGATGTTTAGAGGGTCCATGGACCCCCTGAGCAGAGTTTTAGAGGGTCCCAAGAGTCCCGGGTCCCCAAACCCCCTATTTACATATAACGCATTGTGGTCGCGAATACTGATATGAACTGGTTTTTTGTTTTACCAGAATATTCGAGGAGGACACTTCAACTATACCGAGTCAAATACAACACACACGAACACTTTGTTCCTCGTGAAAATAGGATCATTTGCGTTTGCACTTTGACGACTAAAGTCTGAAAAGAGTATACGGGACGTAAGTCAGAGGAAATTGAGTGCGTCCCGGGACCCGCTCTGTGTAGGTTTAGTGCGTCCCGGGACCCCCTCCATGAACTTCTAGTACGTGATTTCGGCTTAGTGCGTATAGGACGCAGGGACGCGCGCTATGGGGAACCCTGATTATTTTCTTCAAAACGACACCCGTGTCAGTAGACCGTAAGCTGCGATAATATAAAAGGACAAAAAATGATATTTTGTATGAAGTGATGATATGATATGATATGGAATATGATATGATATATATGATAAGATACATATGATATAATATGGAATATAATATGGAATATACCGCAACACGGTGGCCTAGTGGTAAGGCGTCCGCCCAGTGAGCAGGAGGTCGTGGGTTCGAACCCCGGCCGGGTCATACCTAAGACTTTATAAAAAACGCTGGCGCTGGACCCGAGTACTCTTCAGACTGGCTCGCTCCCCCAGTATGAAAGTTTTTGTCTTGTGCACGTGGATTAAAAAAAATTTAAAAAAAAATTATTTATTTTACACAATTAAAAAAATTATTAGAGTAAAATAAAACATTAAAACGTTCATAATAAACAATAGTAAACAAGAATTTAAAAAAATTAAAAAAAATAAAAATAGACCGCCCATGCCGGGAATCGAACCCGGATCCCTTGGATTTAAAAAAAAAAAAAAATTTTTTTTTTAATTTATTTTACACAATTAAAAAAATTATTACAGTAAAATAAAACATTAAAACGT
>NC_090254.1:43657593-43740093 GCF_037325665.1 Littorina saxatilis | reverse complement strand
TTCATAAAAGAATTTGGGAGAGAAGAAAAGGTCTCAATATCCTCGCTTATACCTTGTGTCAATATTTCCATTTACAAATATATGCAATAACACTGTCTTACAATTAGTCAAAAACAAAGCCCTTTTTTCTAAAAAGATCAAAATCCAAAAGAAACAACTGAAAATCATGCAGAGACTTTCTTCCGAAAATTACAAATCTCTGGCAAATTGAAAGGAACAACAAAATATTCCTTCAGAGAGAGAGAGAGAGAGAGAGAGAGAGAGACAGAGAGAGAGACAGAGAGAGAGACAGAGAGAGAGACAGAGAGAGAGACAGAGTGAGTGAGCGAGCGAGTGAGCGAGCAAGTGAGCGAGCGAGCGAGTGAGTGAGCGAGCGAGTGAGCGAGCAAGTGAGCAAGAGAGAGTCACACACACACACACACACACACACACACACACACACACACACACACACACACACACACACACACACACTGAAACAGACAGACACACGCACACACATACATACACAGACATACATGTACACACACAAACCACGAGTGAGAGCGAGAGACTGAAAAAATGAGAAAAAGAGAGTCGTCAGTAAGGGTAGTGGTATTGACACGTAGCGATAATGACACGTCGCGCTAAAAGATGTAGTGCTGTCGACACGTAGTGATAATGAACGAATGATAGCGACTCATCGACAAATTATTTGTAGCACTAATCAACGTAGCGATAGCGGCACGTAGCACAAATGACACGTAGGACAAATGACACTCAGCACAAATGACACGTAGCGCTAGCGATACGCACCCTCGCTTATGCAGGGGAAGTTCGCCAAGTCTTTCGTCCATATACCACCAATAGCCGTTTCAAACCATACCTTCGTGCATGTCCTTGACTTTTTGTTCATGATTTTGAACAAGATAATCCGTTTTCTTGCAGAATTTCTCAAAGTAATCCTCTGGCAAAGTAATCTTCGAGCATCGAAAGTGAAAGAGGTATTTCAGGCCAGGCACCTATTGCCCCCTAGTTCCGGTTATCAGAGAGAGGCTGCCGTGCCCTAAAATCTGATAGGTCGAAACGCTGGGGGCAAAGGTTATACGAAAAAGGTCTATTATCATGCATTGTCAAACTATTTGCAGCTTTCTGCCAACGCCACAGAGAGCGACGTCATCAACAATGTACGGAGCTACACGAGCGGATTACCGAAGACTAACGAAGTGACTGTGGTCACCGCCTATTTCAACCTTGGCCAGCTGGATAAAGCAGGAGGAGAAGGTATGTGTGTGTGGGGAGGGGGGATTGTGTGTGTCTCTCTCTCTCTCTCTCTCTCTCTCTCTTTCTCTCTCTCTCTCTCTCCCTCTCTCTCTCTCTCTCTCTCTCTCTCTCTCTCTCTCTCTCTCTCTCTCTCTCTCTCTCTCTCTCTCTCTCTCTCTCTCTCTCTCTCTCTCTCTCTCTCTCTCTCTCTCTCTCTCTCTCTCTCTCTCTCTCTCTCTCTCTCTCTCTCTCTCTCTCTCTCTCTCTCTCTCTCTCTCTCTCTCTCTCTCTCTCTGATCTAATTGAGGCTGAAGAAATTGAATATGAAGACGATGAAGGTATTTTGAATCGTCCTATTTCAAAAGAAGAAGTGTTGATTGCAATGAGAAAGTTAAAACCTCAAAAGTCTGCTGGGCCTGATGGAATAATAGGAGAACTTTTGAAAAATGTTTTTTCTCCAGGGATTGACTTTTTGGTACACCTGTTTAATTTTTTGTTTTCCAAGGGTGTATTTCCAGAAAGTTGGACAGAGTCCATTGTTATCCCTTTGTTTAAGAAAGGCGATGTGAATGATCCAAATAATTATCGTGGAATTTCACTGTGTAATGTTAGTAGCAAGGTCTATAGTACTGTGATTAATAACAGGTTGCAAGAATGGATTGAATGTAATAACAGTACTGGTGAATATCAAGCTGGTTTTAAAAAGAATTATTCCACTATTGATCATATGTTTACACTGTTGGCCTTTGTACAGAAACAATTTTCTTTGAATCGTAAACTGTATGTTGCCTTTATAGATTTTGAGAAGGCGTTTGATTCCATCAACAGAGCTTTGCTCTGGCCAATTCTGTTAAAAAATGGTATAAAAGGGAAACTCTTTAGGTGTGTGAAGAGTATGTATGATAATGTAAAAATAAAAGTGAGATGTGGAGCAAAGTTTACGGATTATATTAATTGTACATTTGGTGTTAAACAGGGCGATGTATGTAGCCCAGTTTTATTTTCTCTCTTTATCAATGAGTTAGCACTTGAGATAATTGAGAATGGAAGACATGGTGCCACATTTACTGATGATTATTTGGAATTGTTTATTCTTTTGCTTGCTGATGATTTATTGTTGTTATCAGAGACGGTTGTGGGTCTACAGACTCAGTTAAATAATTTACGCAGGGCAGTGTCCTCTCTTCATTTAAAGGTAAACATGAGTAAAAGTAACATTATTGTGTTTAGGAAAGGTGGATATTTGAGTGCAAGGGAAAGATGGACATATGGGGTTGATATTTTACCTGTTGTAAACGTGTATAAGTATTTAGGAATATTGTTTTCAACTCGACTCAGTTTCACTGCTGCCTGTAGTGATCTCTCAAGCCGGGCCAAAAATGCTCTGATGTGTATTATACAAAGATTATCTGTGCTTAATAATAATAGTTTGCATGTCTTTTTGAAGTTGTTTGATTCCCAAGTACAACCAATAGTACAGTATGGTGCTGAGATATGGGGATTGGATAAAGCTGCTCTGCAGTGTGAAAAAGTCCATTTATTTGCATTGAAGAAGTTCTTAGGAGTTCGTATGCGAACACCTAATGACCTGGTATATGGTGAGACAAACAGATATCCGATATATTTGAATTCTATTTTAAGATGCGTTAGCTACTGGATGAAATTGTTAAAGATGGAGGCGCACAGACTTCCTCGTAAATCATATGATATGTTGTATAAAATGGATGAGAGTGGTAAAAAGAACTGGGCCTCAAGTGTCCGTTGTAAATTGTATGAGTACGGTTTTGGTTTTGTGTGGTTGCATCAGGGCGTTGTTAATGAAAAAGAGTTTTTGCGTGTTTTTAGGGAAAGGTTGGTCGATTGCAGATGGCAAGAGTGGGATTATCATATTCAAAATAGTGATAGATTTGCTGTTTATCGGACATTTTGTACTGTACATGACATTAAACCCTACCTTTTGTTGAATGTGGATAGACATCTAAAGTTTATTATGACTAGGTTTCGATTCGGTATTTCAGAAATAAATGTGCATGCTGCGCTAACCGATATAAACAGCATGATGCCGATCAGTTAATGTGTCCCCTTTGTAAAGTAACGCAAGATGATGAAGTCCATTTTGTTTTGTGTTGTCCATACTTAAACAGATTAAGAGAAAAATGTATCCCATTTAAATATTATAAAAACCCAAGCACTTTTAGACTCAGCTTGCTCCTGGCTTCCCCTCAAGAAACTGTTGTTAGAAATGTATCCTTGTATTTGTATAAAGCCTTTAAATTAAGAGATGTTTTAACCTCTTAGTTAAATAACGTGTAATGTATGTTTTAATCCGTAGTGTTGTGCGAATGTTATGTTGTACCTTTTTTTGCACCTGTGTAGTTAAATTATTTGCAACGTTAATCATTTGTTCACACTCCGATCCTTCATAAGGGGCTATGGCCTATTGAAGAAATTATCTGCGTATGCGTCTCTCTCTCTCTCTCTCTCTCTCTCTCTCTCTCTCTCTCTCTCTCTCTCTCTCTCTCTCTCTCTCTCTCTCTCTCTCGAGCTGAACTTTTTTTGATGTTTTTGGAGGGAAAGGAAGCCTCTCCTTGAAAAAAAAATGTAAATTCGACAGCAAGCTGTATAGGCAATGAAAAAGAATTGATCCAGATGCAACCCCCCCTCCCCCCCAAAAAAAGCGTTTGGGAGGTACATGCTTAAGCCAGGGGGGGGTTGCGCAACCCCTGTAACCCCCCCCCCCCCCCAGTCCGGCCCTGGAATATACAGCTGTCTAAGTGTGATGATTTCTTAGGGATTTGAACTTTAAAACCAAAACGTGGCTGCCGATTTCGCAAAATGGGCAAGTTTTAGATAGAATCCTTCACGCATTTTCGGCAAAACGCCGCCGATTTCGAGTAATAGGCCGGCAGCGTTTTGGCGATTACGCGAAATGGGCAAACATGTTGCCAATTCCGCGAATTTGGCACGACGTATAAATATATATACATCATCTCTTAATTTTCTGCTTTTTGCAGGCCGTTACACACCCAACCTGTACAAGAAATGGATGACGATTTTCGGCGATCTCGACAATCGTCTCATCGTCTTTGCCGACGCGCAAGACACCGTCGACCTCTTCAAGCGCATCAGGGCCCGCTATCCCCCAGAACGAACCACCATCTTCCTCGTCAAGCGACAAGAGTTGTGGGCCTTCAGACTGGAGAAAGAAATCGCCGCCATTTATTCACAGCCGAATTATCCCAAGCACCCACCAAACACGATCAACCCCCTGTACTCTTGCGCAATGCATGCCAAGTTTGAGCTGGTACAACGAGTGATCCGCGAGCGACTGTACACGACTCCTTTCATAGCGTGGTTGGACATAGGGCTGTTCAGAGGGGAAGTGGGCAAAAACCAGACGATCCACCTGACTGCGCCTACCGACTTGGACAGAACGAAAGTCGGGTATAGCGAGGTAAATAAGTTTGAGAGCATGAGCGCCCGAGACGTGATAGCGAGGAATAAGGTGTGGGTCGGGGGTGCCTCTTTCGTGGGCACGCCTGATGTGGTGTATGAATACTGCAGTGACTACAGGAGAGCTGTTCGACTCCTGCTGGACATGAAACTCATGAGCACTGACCAACAGGTACGTTGTTTCTGTGTGGGTGTTTGTAGAGGGTATACAAGGTGGTCCAAAAAAAGTGCCCCATTTTTTTGTTTATCTCATTTTTGACTGCGGAGAGAGATTTAGAAAATGTATTCACCAAACAATAGCAGAATGATGGGAGATTATGTCTTGCAAATTTGGTAGAAACTGGTCTGTCCTTAGAAGTTGATAATATGCTTTTGTTGCCGTATATCCTGTCCTTGAGGAACCCCACAGAAAGTAGTCGGGTTGGTTGAGATCAGGGAGTAGGGTGGCCAAGGGAAGTCAGTGCGTCGTAAATTGAGTCTATCTCCAGGGTAGAGCATAAGTGGATAATGTATATATATTATATATATAGGGAGGGGGGGGGGGCGGTGTGTGTATGATTTATTCTCTCTCTCATTTTGTGTACATAATTATGTATAATGTGGTGTCACTTTAGATATCTGTTAAAATGTAGAATTTTTCTTTTTCTATTTATTATCTTGTATTTTTATGTCATTCTTTTTTAGTTCGTCCCTTTTTAGGGCGAGGGCTGGATGTAAAAAAGCAGACCACTGCTTAATCTATTACCCTCAATAAAAAAAGAATTATCATTGTCATTCTCTCTCTCTCTCTCTCTCTCTCTCTCTCTCTCTCTCCCCCCCCCCCCCCAGCAGTTTTTTCCCGTCTGTCTGTCTGTCTGTTTGTCTGTCTGTCTGTCTGTTTGTCTGTCTGTGTGCGCGCCTTCGTGTGCGAGGCTGGTACTACAAATTGTTCATACGAAATGACAAACACAGGTTACAAGCGATAACGCGCAAAAATACTGGTTTATTACTCTACATCTGATTACTAGGTATCAGTAATGCATATTAAGATACAGTATTGTAGATTGTGATATTCAGTAATATGTATTGCGGTAAAAAACTAAACAGAAAGAAAAAGAGAAAAGAAAACAAATTATTAGACATGGCAAAGGTATCAAAAATGCATAAACAAGACACGAGAAACAAAAACGGGAAAAATAAACAATCACAAAACAGGCGAAGACAAACAGACAAGAAAGTTACAATACCAAACACTCGTTGGTTAATCCTTTAACAGTAAGAAAGGATTACGTTCCTTACGTTAAACAATACAATAAACACTATATACTCAAGAAACTTAGCATAAATACGTTTTAAATCCAAAATGGCTACTTTAAGGAAAATACAAAACGTTGACTCATCAGGCCAGGAATACAATAGCAAACTGTCATACTAAAAAGTCTCTAAACGACAACGTTCCTGCGTTAATCAAAGTCACAAACAAGATATTTCCTCATCTAATTTCCCCCAATAGCGTTATTAGAAATAAGCTCGTTTACAAACGATCACCACAGACCGCAAGCTCTTTTACCTAAATTCCTTTAACGTAAGGCTAGGATAAGTCAGAGAAAACGTTTCACTTCGAACTTCGTTAACCACAGAAAACACAAGTTATCATTATAAAAATTAGCGACTTTCTAGCGTCTACAAATCATTGCTGTACTTTTCACAAAACTAGAATAGTTCAACACACAATAAAGAAACACTACAACATGTCACACTTTCAACTCACGTTATACATAAACAACTCACAAAGTCATTACAAAATGGCGACCAAAATACAACACAAACAAGTAACAACAAAATTACCCTATGCGCTGTGTGGGTTGACCAGAGTACCAAAACTGTAGCCTCTCAACGAAGGGCACAAAACAATTCACAACTTTCAAAACACGTTCACGTTGACAATATTCAAACTGTTCACGTTGACTTTAAAACATTACAAGAAGAACTCCATCAGCTCACTTGCTAACTTTAATACGTTACATAAAACATCCAAACTCTTCCATAAAAACCCTCAGATCGACTGAAGAGAGGAAGTCAAACAGTAATATTTATAGAAAACAAAAACCTAACATGGAATAGTTCATCTTAAAGGTAAAAAGGTCACCATATTGACCAACCAACAACATTCCTAAAACAGGGTTGGTTGAGACTACTATTCACAACCAATCACTAATGATCACGCACTTCGTGCATGCTCACAACTTGGAACGGTCTATTTTACAAAAAGAAGAACAAGGAACTAGCTGGCATTAGAAACTAAAAACACGCGAGTCACACGTATTCTAAAGGTTACGACGCAGTTTGGAGCGCTCACACCAAAACCAGGACAGGGAAAATAGCACGTGAGTCTCACGCGTACAGATAGTTAAAAAAAACGCTCCACAAAAACAGGTCACAACAAGGTGCCATGATCACTTGCTTCACACCGTAAAATGGCTGAAGCAAAACGTATTCACAACTACAAAAAAAATAGATGAATGCATGCCACATCGGCATGCACAGTCTGTTTGTCTGTCTGTCTGTCTGTCTGTCCGTCAGTTAACACGAAGCATTCACCAGCAGTGTGTATATCTGCGTCTGTCTGTCTGCCTGCCTGTCCGTATGTTCGTCCCTCTGCTGACATTGGCATTTTGTGAAGCAATGTTTCAGTTTGTTCCCTTTCTTGACAGGTCATTTACATTATGTACCTGCCAGCTTTCCTTATTAAGTTTCAACCGAAAGTACAGCTCCAGCTGTACAGACCCGGATGGTTCGATGGGTTCCAGGGATCGGATTGGTTCTTCATAGGCTATGTCATGAAGGACACACCGTGACGTCATGATCACGTCATGCACACAGTGTTTGAGGTTCTGTGGGTAAAGGTTCAACTTCCACACCACATTCCGTCGTATTTACCTTCTGTTTTCTATTTACTAACAATTTGGGGACCGCAACACGGTGGCCTAGTGGTAAGGCGTCCGCCCAGTGAGCGGGAGGTCGTGGGTTCGAACCCCGGCCGGGTCATACCTAAGACTTTAAAATTGGCAATCTAGTGGCTGCTCCGCCTGGCGTCTGGCATTATGGGGTTAGTGCTAGGACTGGTTGGTCCGGTATCAGAATAATGTGACTGGGTGAGACATGAAGCCTGTGCTGCGACTTCTGTCTTGTGTGTGGTGCACGTCAAATGTCAAAGCAGCACCGCCCTGATATAACCCTTCGTGGTGGACTGGGCGTTAAACAAACAAACAATTTGGGGTGTAGCCGCATTTGGCATGAAATGAACCTCTTACCTTCAAGTCATAGTGTGTTACTACCATACTCTCGTATTGTCTCCCCCAACCTCCCACGCCACCCCACCCCACCCCACCCCAAGCCCATTCAGAAAAATCTTGACTTGCGAACCTCTGTCGTTGGAATCAAGAAAGCCATCTTTCAGACTAACTCAGACAGAGCTGTTTCAGATTGTTTTTTCTTTTGTGACAGGTCATTTACATTATGAACCAGGCCAGTTTCCACGATTAGTTTAGGATAAGGATAAGGATAAGATTTTATATAGTCCATGAGGGTAACCTCTCAGAAATTCGGGCTGCTTTCTGCCTGGGGAAAGCGAGCTGCCATACAGTATACGGCGCTACCCATTTTTTTTTCCTGCATGCGTGTAGCGCCGTATACTGTATGGCAGCTCGCTTTCCCCAGGGAGAAAGCAGCCCGAATTTCTGTGAGGTTACCCTCATGGACTATATAAAATCTTATCCTTATCCTTATCCTTATCCTTATCCTAAACTTAAACCGAGAGTACAACTACAGCCTTACACAACGGGATCTGGTTGGGATTGGTTCTACATAGGTTACGTCATGAAAGACGCGCCGTTACGTCATGATCACGTCATACACACAGTTATATAGGTTCTGACTGTGTATTCAACTTGTAGATTTCATTCATCCATATTTCCCTTACTAATAATAATAACACTAATAAAACATTCTTTTATAGCGCTGTTCACCGCCGAATGGCAGTCTCATGGCGCTTTACATTAGACATTAAAATTTAACATTTTACATAAAAAGTTTTCTCGTAAGAAATAACATACAAGCATTAAAAACAATTCATAGACAACGACCACTTATAGTTATATAAAATAATCTAGAGTTGTTTTTTTTTAAAGATGGAACAAAAAACACGTAAGATAAGTAATAGACACATAGTTACACATGTTTGTTTGTTTTGCTTAACGCCCAGCCGACCACGAAGGGCCATAGGGCGGTGCTGCTTTGACATATAACGTGCGCCACACACAAGACAGAAGTCGCAGCACAGGCTTCATGTCTCACCCAGTCACATTATTCTGACACCGGACCAACCAGTCCTAGCACTAACCCCATAATGCCAGACGCCAGGCGGAGCAGCCACTAGATTGCCAATTTTAAAGTCTTAGGTATAACTCGGCCGGGGTTCGAACCCACGACCTCCCGATCACGGGGCGGACGCCTTATCACTAGGCCAACCGTGCCGGTTTATAGTTACACATAAAAAGTCTGACAATAAAACAGAAATCACATAAAAGCGTACAGATCTAAAACAGAACGAAGATGTAACATAGACTGTGGGGCAACAAACTACAATATCTCTGCATTACTAGCTAACGTAGAGTTCGTTCCGCCATACTCAGGTAGATTTTATTACGTCTTACTTAGGCAGATTTCATTACGCCTTACCTAGGTAGATTTCATTACGCCATATTTAAGTAGACTTCATTTCGCCATATTTAAGCAGATTTCATTACGCCATATTTAAGTAGATTTCATTTTGCCATATTTAAGTAGATGTGATTAATACAAGCGTGTTGTGAATGACACTAACCAAATTGTAACCTACTTAACTTCCAACTGACAATGCTTTTTATGCTTAACTGTTTACCCAGTTTTAGTAGGCCTATGAAGATTGTTTTAGAACCATAGCTTTAGTAACAATGCTTTATATACTCACAGGCAAAAGAAACGCAAATGCTGCAGTGTAGATGGGTTACCCATGAATTTTAATGTCGAATTAATTCTTTCGGGTTAACAATAACAATGAAACGAATTGACCGATACAAAAACCATACGAACAAGTTTATTCGGATTAGAAAACGACGTGCCATGTTCCACTGAACAATTTTTGAAGACTGTTGAAAGTCAATAGCGTGTTGCTACTCCCTGGGCGTTGATGACAGCGGCGCACCTCCTGTACATGGAGAGGACGAGGTCATTGATTTGCTGCTGAGGGACCTGAGCCCACACCTGAGTCACGGCAGCACGCAGTTCTGCTGCTGTGCGGGGTCTCCGGCCAAGGGCATTAATCCTCCTTTGCATTATGTCCCAAAAGTGTTCGATTGGGTTTAGATCCGGAGATCGAGCAGGGTGAGGAAGGAGGTTGACGTTGTTGTGACGCAGGAAGACCTGGGTAGCACGTGCAGTATGGGGACGAGCATTGTCTTGCTGAAAAATGCAGTTCCGGTGTCTCTGGACAAATGGAACCACATAGGGACGCAGGACTTGATTGATGTTGCGGTCTGCATTGACACCATTCCCACGGCCTTGGCCGACGTTCTGAAAGACGACAGGCCCCACTCGCTGATTGGCACCAATGGCGCCCCATATCATGACGCTGGCACCTCCCCATCGATCATGCTGCAGTATGTTATTGTTAGCAAACCGCTGTCCATGTCTTCCCAAGATCCGGACCCGCCAATCGCCAGGGTCCAGGCAAAAGCGCTTCTCGTCCGAAAAAAGACCCCTGCGCCAGTCCCGATGGCGCCAGTGGGCATGCTGCTGGGCCCAGGCCAGACGATCCAGGCGATGCTGAGCTGTCAAGACAGGACGTCGAGCAGGACGCCGATTTACCAGGTTCTGCCCACCAAGCCGTCGGCGTACAGTTCTGGCACTGACGGGTTGTCCATGCACCCCGATTGTGTTACGGGCTGTGTTGGCGGCAGTTTCGAATGGATCTCGCTAGTGTTGATGGACAAGATGGCGATCTTGACGGGCTGTTGTTACCCGGGGTCTGCCACGTCTTGGTAGGTCGCAGGTACTGTTAGTGGCATGAAAACGTTGCTGCAGGCGATAAACCGTGGTGACATTTACTCCAAATGCCCTAGAAACTTGCTGAACTGATTGTCCGGCATCAAGTCTCCCGATCGCCTGTTGGCGCGGCTCTGGTGATAATCTCGGCATCGCGCCTGTGTTGCAGAAATGAATGTTATAACAGTACGGTACAGCTTGCTTGAAATAAAAACAAAAGCATGATACTACCATGTTCTGCACGAGTTTTTTTTGCGGTCTTATCTTGTCAGTACCGTGTTTGCCGTTATCTGGGTCACACGTAAGGTCTTGTTCACGAGGACCCCAAACCGTCATGGGGACCACTTTCGACACGTGTAAAATGTGGAAAAGCAGCTTTTCGAGTTCAGAGTATTCAAGTCCATAAAGGTTTAATTAACGCATCCTTTATTTACGTTTCTTTTGCCACCGAGTTTATATATGCTACATTGTTTACCCAGTTTTAGTTGGTCTATGAAGATTGTTTAGTACCATAGCTTTAGTAACAATGCTTTATATGCTACACTGTTTACCCAGTTTTAGTTGGTCTATGAAGATTGTTTAGTACCATAGCTTTAGTAACAATGCTTTATATATATGCTACATTGTTTACCCAGTTTTAGTTGGTCTATGAAGATTGTTTAGTACCATAGCTTTAGTAACAATGCTTTATATATATGCTACATTGTTTACCCAGTTTTAGTTGGTCTATGAAGATTGTTTAGGCCAAAAAAAAAAAAGGTCTGTTTACGGTAACATAGGCCAAAAAAATAGGGTCGGTAGGTCAGGAATTTTTTTTTCTTTTCCAAAAAACCAAAATTTTTACATTATTTTGCAAAAAAACCCAAAGATTTTTTTATTTTTTTTTTCCCCAAATGCCAAAAAAAGTCTAGGGTCGCGCGAAAAAAATAGGGTCGGTCGGGTTACCGTAAACAGACCTTTTTTTTTGTTTGGCCTTAGTACCAGCTTGCTGTGAACAACTAGGAACCCGATTCACTTCCAGCTCGCAATATTTCATACTACCAACCTTTCGTAGCTTTTAGTACCAACTTATTGTGTATGAAACTAGCCGAACTAGAACCAGATGACCTACCGATTCTTACTATTCTGACGACAGGAATACAATTTCATCGCGTGTGAAAGACTTTTGCTTTAGGTCGAAGCACAAACGTAACACATGTGTGATGTTTTTCTTGTAATTTCTCATAATAAAAGTTGATTCTCGATGCTACAATGCTGGCGGCTTCTTTGCCTTTTTTAAATTCCTGTCAGGCTTAAGATAAGCACAAGACAAGACATTATCAGCTTCTACGATTTAACATTTAGACAATTTAGTTTTAATACAATCTAGTAAACTGGGCATTTTTTCTAAATTTTTTTCTCTCTCTGCTCTTAATCTTCTCTATTAATGGACATTGGTTTTTTTTTTTTTTTTTTTTTACAAATACTTTTCTATATATATTGCTCTATATGTGTCGCAAATCTAACTCTGAATTAAACATGCACACAATTGTAAACTGGGAATTAATATGCCTGCCTGCAACCTGCGTGCTGCTCAATCTAAGCCTGTGTATATGTGTCCCTGTATTCTTTGTAGTCGTTTAGAAGGAATGCTATTGTAATATTCTTAATTATAGTATTACAGTATTTATATTATTAACATTTTCTCGAGAATAGGCCTCTTTTCGTTTTCCTATTATTTTTGTGTCCTTAATTTACTTGAATAGAATGCTGTTTTAGCCAAATTGTATAGTTAAACCGAATTTTTCACGAACTACCCATGGATATAAGTGCATGCTTACATGTAATGCTATATATTAGTATTACATGCGTTGTATGCTTTTAACATAGATGTTGTGTTGTTCTTATTTTAACTGTTTCCTTATCATGTTTGCAGAAGATGTTATAGTGTGTTGGAACTTGTGTATTAATTGTAATTCGGAGTTTTCATATATTTTTAAAACGCAAGTGGACAACCAGAAAATTAGTTTGAAATTCGAGCTATATAAGTTATCATTATTATTCATGATGAGGATTAGGATTGATGATTGATGATTGGTGATGATGAGGAGGATTTTTTGTTGTTGCAGGTCATTTACGTGTTGAACCAGCCCAGTCTTCAGAAGGTCTTTCAACCAAAAGTGAAGCTACAGGCTTACAAGAAGCATGGGAACTGGTTCTATATTGGCTATGCTATGAAGGCTGCCCCGTGATTTGTGTGTGTGTGTGTGTGTGTGTGTGTGTGTGTGTGTGTGTGTGTGTGTGTGTGTGTGTGTGTGTGTGTGAGTGTGTGTGTGTGTGAGTGTGTGTGTGTGTGTGTGAGTGTGTGTGTGTGTGTGTGTGTGTGAGTGTGTGTGTGTGTGTGAGTGTGTGTGTGTGTGAGTGTGTGTGTGTGTGTGAGTGTGTGTGTGTGTGTGTGTGTGTGTGTGTGTGTGTGTGTGTGTGTGTGTGTGTGTGTGTGTGTAGCTACAAGCTGACAAGAAGCCCAGACAGTGGTTCTATATGAGCTATGCCATTAAAGATGCACCGTGTTGTGTGTGTGTATGGGGGGGGGGTGAGTTTGTGTGTGTGACGTGAAGCTACAGGCTTACAGCAAGCCCAAACAGTGGTTCTATATAGGCTATGCCATGAAGGTTGCATCGTGATGTGTGTGTGTTTGTGGTGAATGTTGGACTGATAGGTTCGAATTGCACATATACGTTCTACCTACGTTTTACACAAAACAGTGATTAAATGGGAATAAACTTGTGCCTACGTAAACATTCCAGTTTTATAATACAGATTTATATATATTTTGTGTGTGTGTGTGTGTGTGTGTGTGTGTGTGTGTGTGTGTGTGTGTGTGTGTGTATGTATGTGTGTGTGAGTGTGTGTGAGTGTGTGAGTGTGAGTGTGTGTGTGAGTGTGTGTGTGTGAGTGTGTGTGTGTGAGTGTGTGTGTGTGTGAGTGGGGGGGGGGGGGGGGGTTGCATATATGTATATTATTATTATTATTATTGTGATCATTTTTATGCGCCTAATCTAGATATAGCCCTAGGCGCTTACATATTAATTTCTGCCGTTTGAAATGGAATTTTTTACAGACAGACAGACAAACAGACATTTTTTACACACAATATATAACGCATTCACATCGGCCAGTAAAGCTCAGTAGCCTATTAGGCGAGCATTCACCTTTCACGGCCTTTATTCCAAGTCAAACGGGTATTTGGTGGACATTTTTATCTATGCCTATACAATTTTGCCAGGAAAGACCCTTTTGTCAATCGTGGGATCTTTAACGTGCACACCCCAATGTAGTGTACACGAAATCGTTGCCATCCTGATCTTATCTTGATGAAAAAAGAATTCTTTTATGATCTAAGAATGTTTGTGTTACAAGCTGTCAAATTATTATTTACATTTTGAAAGTTGGGTCTAGCGCCAAAACGCACCGTCCGATTTTGTTATGAGACAACCCGCAAATTTAATTCTTTGAAAATTGCTCGCTCTTTGCGTAGGGCACCTAGGATGTTCAAAAGCGGTGAGTGTGTACTGGGTGGGCCATAAAAAGTGTCCACATTTAATTTGTTAATATTTTTCCTGTAAAGTGATATTTTCTTTTCTGTTTCAGATAGAATTTGAGACAAGCATCTTAGAATTCTTTTAAAGCCTGAATGGATCGCATTCCAGTACAGGAAAGGACCAAAATCGTTGAACTTTACTTTGCTACCAATTCTGTGGTTCTCGCCCAGCGCGCTTTTCGGAGAGAGTTCCCTGGCACACACTGTCCATGTGCGAGAACTGTGAAGCGCCTCGTGGATAAATTCAGGAACACTGGTAGTCTCGCAGATAACAATAAAGGACATAGTGGTCGACCATTTTCTGAATTTATCCACGAGGCGCTTCACAGTTCTCGCACATGGACAGTGTGTGCCAGGGAACTCTCTCCGAAAAGCGCTCTGGGCGAGAACCACAGAATTGGTAACAAAGTAAAGTTCAACGATTTTGGTCCTTTCCTGTACTGGAATGCGATCCATTCAGGCTTTAAAAGAATTCTAAGATGCTTGTCTCAAATTCTATCTGAAACAGAAAAGAAAATATCACTTTACAGGAAAAATATTAACAAATTAAATGTGGACACTTTTTATGGCCCACCCTGTAAATGAAAGGGTGTTTGTACTGTGTGTAAAAGCCTGACAGTATCTGTGATGGTTTACGGGAGGCGTACTGTGCCTTTAACTATTGCCATCATTGTCATTGAGATTTACGCTTCTTTGATTATTACACAGATGTTGAATAAAATCGTCGATTCAAGAAAAAGAACATAAGCAACTTTGGTCGTTGATTAATTTCTTTCCTCTGTTTTTGTCTGCTTCTTTCTCTGTCTGTGCCCCAATCCCCCCCCCCCCCCCCCCCCCCCCCTCCTACTCCCCATCGCCCCCCCCCCCTCCCTCCCATGCACCCCAACCAAACTTCCCCGACCCCATCTCTCTCTAAATCTCTCTCACGCAAGCACGAACGCACGCGCTCGTTTCCCCCCTAAATCACAATTTTCGCGGAACAAGTGAAAAAGTACCACATAGTATACTATAGTATACTACTAGCAGTTAAGCCCGGCTTCGCCCGGGAGTAAGCGGAGCCCTGTAGCAATTTAAGACGCTCGCTATTCCATTATCATTAGCTTTACCTCCTTTGTTTGGATACAAAAAAAGAGTTATCTCCCTTACCTTCTAGAAATTTCCGGAACTGTCCAGTTAATTTTTCTTTCTTCATTTCTTCCCCTCACAGGAGCAATAGCGAGTCTCTAATATCACTGGCATGATGTGCTTGCTACAGGTGAACAGTAGGCACTGAACTGGTCTTGCACCATATAGGCTGTATTCAATAAATGGGAGGTCCATAATCTGAGAAAGGAAACAATGAATCAAGAAACTAAAACCCAGGTGCACATCTGCGGCACCTAGGGAGTGTACGTGCACACTATCTTGTTCCTGCCTCTTGCCATCTCAGAGGTATGGCGACCACAGACAAAAAAGAGTTATCTCCCTTACCTTCTAGAAATTTCCGGAACTGTCCAGTTAATTTTTCATTCTTCATTTCTTCCCCTCATAGGAGCAATAGCGAGTCTCTAATATCACTGGCATGATGTGCTTGCTACAGGTGAACAGTAGGCACTGAACTGGTCTTGCACCATATAGGCTGTATTCAATAAATGGGAGGTCCATAATCTGAGAAAGGAAACAATGAATCAAGAAACTAAAACCCAGGTGCACATCTGCGGCACATAGGGAGTGTACGTGCACACTATCTTGTTCCTGCCTCTTGCCATCTCAGAGGTATGGCGACCACAGACAGACACACACACACACACACACACACACACACAGACATACACTCTCTTTCTCTTCGCCCGGGAGTAAGCGGAGCCCTGTTGCAATTTAAGACACTCGCTATCCCATTATGATTAGCTTTACCTCCTTTGTTTGGATACAAAAAAAGAGTTATCTCCCTTACCTTCTAGAAATTTCCGGAACTGTCCAGTTAATTTTTGATTCTTCATTTCTTCCCCTCATAGGAGCAATAGTGAGTCTCTAATATCACTGGCATGATGTGCTTGCTACAGGTGAACAGTAGGCACTGAACTGGTCTTGTACCATATAGGCTGTATTCAATAAATGGGAGGTCCATAATCGTTGCAGCTGAGTGCATTTACAGTTCAAAAATCCACCTATGGTAGTAAAACAAACCCAAAACTACCCAACGACGACATCTGTGAAGCTCGACAGTTTCTTGTTCACGCGAGTGCATAGTTATTACGTGGTGTACGCACAGATTCGTGACGTAAGCGTCGTCTGCTTTGATCATTGATGCCAAGATACACGATCAGATTCGCCAGTACGTTTGAGACGGACCGCCCGAAACTGACCACAAACCGCGACCGTGTAGCATGCGAACCGTACGTCTCACAAGCTTGATAGCACCCGTCTCGGCCCATCCGTTTCAAATACGGGGTCATGCCAATACGTCCCAGTACCATTGTGTCCCAGTACCATTGCGTCCCAAAAAAATGCCGTCTCATTGCGTCCCATTAGGCAATCCCATTGGGTCCCAATACCATTGGGTCCCAGTGCCATTGCGTCCCGTACCATTGCGTCCCAACAAAATTGCGTGTCGATAGGTCCCAAGAAAATTGCATCTCGATACGTCCCATAAAGGAATCCCATTACGTCCCCGTACCATTACGTCCCAACACAATTGGGCAGTGTGTGTGTGTGTGTGTGTGTGTGTGTGGCATGGATATTGTACGACAGAGTAGGTCAGCGAAAGGATGAAAATGAACAGTGGATTTTATAAGTACGGAGTATCTTACCTTATATTATCCGAGTAATTTCAAGCTTCAAGATTGCATAAATTTACGTAGCAATAATGTTGAAGCCTGTATATGCACTTACTTGACACATTTATTTTTTTCTCTTTTCTATTGTGTTTTGTAAAAAAAAAATGTTGTTGTTGTTGTTGGTTGTTGTTGTTGATGTTGATGATGATGACGACGACGAGATGATGATAATGATGATGATTGTGGAGATGATGATAATGATGATGATCGTGGAGAAGAAAAGAAGAACAGCTAGTTGAAGGCCTTTATAATGTTCCTTTTTTTTTTAGGCGTGTGTTACTTACAGTACCTGTTTATGTAAAGTAACATAACAGTTTCTCGCCCAATAATATTTAATTCAAGTGTCTTCGATTTATGAATCCAAAAGGAATTTTGATCGCAGGAGGGTTGCAGAGTAATATGTTAAATGTTAAACATGTACATACAAACCAGGATTTTACCAGAATATGCAGTTGTTGATTTTTAAAGATACGGTTGTGTTTGTTCAGTCATTAAACAGGAAGAAAAATGAAATGATTTGTTATTGAAACATCGTCCCATGTAGAACTAGTCTATGTCACTGATTGTGCATGTATGTATATTCTTGCGCGCGCGCGCGTGTGTGTGTGTTTGTGTGTGTGTGTGTGTGTGTGTGTGTGTGTGTGTGTGTGTGTGTGTGTGTGTGTGTATGTATGTAGGTGTCTGTGTCTACATTTGTGCGTGTAAGGGTTTCGCTATCTGTGTGTCTCGGTGTCTATGTGCTGAAGGTTCGATGACTGAACAGTCAGTCTAGCTTTTCTCAGAAACGGGTTTAAACATCGTCTTCTCAGTAAATAAGCCTACAGTCATGTCATGCTCGGTTACATACAGTGGAATACAAAGCGGTGTACTGTACTGTTTCGGTATTTTTTGTGTGTGTCGAGCACCGCTAAAGCATATATTAATTTTACACTTCGGTTTAGGTTAGCGTGCTTCAGTTCATTTTAAAAGAAAGAACATGGTTACCTCAGAAAACCTGTAAGGAAAGCAAGGAGCGCCTCAAAACAAACAAACTGACATGCAATATCCTTTACAGTTTCTGATTATATCGTGAAGGATTTTTTTTTCTCCAATGAACAAACATTTATTTATTTATTAATTTATTTTTTATTTTTTTCCACTTCACCTCATCTCGACTAACCGGTACACATCTTTTTATTTTATTTTTATTTGTGAAATACTGCTATGTACCGACATAGTTTTTATTACAAATCGTGTTGAACGCGTTTTGTAATAAAAATTGTGTAATCCGAACACGATTTGTAATACATTTATTACAAAACGCACTTTTATTACAAAACGTGTCGCTACACTGCTACAGTAACATCTCAGAAATTAAATTCACTAGTATTGGGACCTAATGGTACAGGGACGCAATGGCACGTAATTGTATTGGGACGTAATGGTACTGGGACGCAATGGTACTGGGACCCAATGGTATTGGGACGCAATGGTACTGGGACGCAATGGTACTGGGACGTAATGGTACTGGGACGTAATGGTGCTGGGACGTAATGGTATGTTCCCTCAAATACAGCAGGATCTATTCCGAACGGATCGCAAGGAACTTCCAGTTCCAGCCCCTGAGCGCACTTCAGTCGACACCCACTTTACAAATCATGCATCAAATGGCGGTCAGTTCAGCATCAAAACTTGCCGATTCGGAACCGAAATATTTCATCAACCTGAATCTTGGCGAGGAGTTGGAATCTATGGAACCATGGAAGTAAAAACTACACAAACCAGCAACATCGGGACCTGTTCCTACTGTCCATGCAACAGACGTGGGGTGAAATGAAAGGTAAGCGTCTGGATCTAGATTTGTTTGCATTCATGTATTGTAAGGTCTGTATCAAAGATGGTTTGTCTGTCTCCGTCTCTATGCTTTCCTTGCTGTACGCTTTTGTCTTGAAGGCAAGTATGTAGATCTACATTTCTCTCCTGTTCCTGTCTCAAATCTGCCTTAGCCGAAGTCTAGTTCTACGTTCAAAACATGTATCTACCTCTTGGCACATTGCCTCTTAATCTTTTAGTTTTACAGTGTAAAATTATCTGACAACTTCTATCATACTGTAATCAATGTGTCATCTGTTCGGGAAAATGCTGTCAGTTTCAGAGTCTAGTGATGTGTTGATTACCCTACCGTAAATTGCGTAGTTGAAATACGAAATGATAGAGAAAAACAAAACGCAGCAGCAACGATCATTTTTCATGACTGTAGCATTCAGTCATCTTTATGCTCTTGGTTTAAATCAAATTTAGCTTAGTCACGAACACAAAGCAAATAGTGGCTGACTCAGTCACTGGGGTATTCGCATAAGAAGGCTCTCTTGCCTTGAAATTACCAAACAATAACACACACTGTGACCCGCACATGCATACTGTGAGACACACACACGCACATACCGTCACACACACACACACACACACACACACACAGCCACACACACAGCCATACGCATGCACAGAGAAAGAGGGAGAGAGATGACAAATGAAATACTAATTTTGCTTTGCTGCTTTTATTTCCTCCAGTTAATGCCATCAAGACAAACAACAATCCTTCGTAATAAGGGACTTGACAGGGACAGATGACATCTACACTCCAAAGTGAAAGTACTTGCAAGAGCATTTAATTCTTCTGCCTGTCAGTGTCATCAAGAAACAACCTTCAGCCACAAATCGGGTAAGCTTGACACCAGCCTGTATGCTGTAGCTTCAAAAACCTGTTCAATTTACAGATCTAACAATAAAAATAGATCAATATTGGTGGGAGTGGAGATTGATGTATGCTTTGGCCTTGGGTGTGTGTGTTGGGGGGGGGGGGGTGGGAGGTATGATACTATACCAGCCATTTAAAATCAAGTGAGTTTTACAGTACACCATGTAAACAAGGTATACATGTGTAAAACCTTTTCAGTCCATCATCATTCCGTCTGGAGCTGTGGTTTGAACCATGTGTTCCGTTTGTACCATTGTGACCAGGTGGGCATCGCCACCCATTAGGCATAATGCAATCACACTCACTCACTTGGTTGTGGGGAAAAAAACTCATTACCAACAACCACATGAACAGTTGCATTGTGCAAGTCTGGAAGATATCTGGCAGGGGGAATGTTCAGTGTATTTTGATTTATTAGGTGTGAATGTTGAACGTTTGTATCACTGTTCCTTAAATTCACATCCATGTCAAACATCACACAAAGATAATGAGCGTCAATGATGGCAAGAAAAATAGCGGAATAAAAAAGCAAATAGACTTTAGAAATATAATATTACATAATTAATAAGAAAAGAGATGTATAGTATTCTTTTTATATAAATTTGAAATGGGCTGTGTGACTGTTTACTGTGCTTTCTTTTTATATTTAGTCAAGTTTTGACTAAATATTTTAACATCGAGGGGGAATCGAAACGAGGGTCGTGGTGTATGTGTGTGTGTACGTGCGTGTGTGTGTGTGTGTGTGTAGAGCGATTCAGACTAAACTACTGGACCGATCTTTATGAAATTTGACATGAGAGTTCCTGGGTATGAAATCCCCGAACGTTTTTTTCATTTTTTTGATAAATGTCTTTGATGACGTCATATCCGGCTTTTCGTGAAAGTTGAGGCGGCACTGTCACGCCCTCATTTTTCAACCAAATTGGTTGAAATTTTGGTAAAGTAATCTTCGACGAAGCCCGGACTTCGGTATTGCATTTCAGCTTGGTGGCTTAAAAATTAATTAATGACTTTGGTCATTAAAAATCTGAAAATTGTAAAAAAAAAAAAAAATTTATAAAACGATCCAAATTTACGTTTATCTTATTCTCCATCATTTGCTGATTCCAAAAACATATAAATATGTTATATTTGGATTAAAAACAAGCTCTGAAAATTAAATATATAAAAATTATTATCAAAATTTTTTTTTCGAAATCAATTTAAAAACACTTTCATCTTATTCCTTGTCGGTTCCTGATTCCAAAAATATATAGATATGATATGTTTGGATTAAAAACACGCTCAGAAAGTTAAAACGAAGAGAGGTACAGAAAAGCGTGCTATCCTTCTCAGCGCAACGAATACCCCGCTCTTCTTGTCAATTCCACGGGCACTGCCTTTGCCACGGGCGGTGGAGTGACGATGCTACGAGTATACGGTCTTGCTGCGTTGCGTTGCGTTCAGTTTCATTCTGTGAGTTCGACAGCTACTTGACTAAATATTCTATTTTCGCCTTACGCGACTTGTTTTTCTTTATTCTATTTTTTTTTTAAGATACATTCAACACAGTCTTTTGTGTTTGATGTTATTGTAATACTATATAATATGAAAGTAAAAGAAGTAAAATCATGTTAAAAAAACAAAACAAACACAAATTTGATCAACTGTTCTTGAAGCTCAAAGTGTCACGGGTCGTCTCGTCTATGACACACACGCAGTTAGGAAACAGCCACAAGTCTTCTGTAATGACTTCCACTTCGGCCTGTGTGTGTGAAGCACCTGCAAAACACACACACACACACACACACACACACACAGACAAGTTTATTTGCATGTTTACATTGTTTTTGAAATCGTTTAAACATGTTCCTCTATGCATGTTTCAGGATGACACATTTGACAACTAAGAAGATAAGTTCTCAAAGTTGATCTGGATTACCTGCACAACGACCATGAAAACACAAAAGGGGGGCGGGGGGGGGGGGGGGAGCACGGAGCCTCTGGGCCCTTCCCAACACGACCCTGAACAACCTTAACCAAGAACCAGTTTTGGATGACGACCCTATCCTAGGCGGATCACCCGAATTTGGGCCATCGGCTGCTGATGTCAACACATCTTCAGAGAAGGTTCAAGACCCAAAACGTGTGTGGCAACAAAGGACACAAATACAAAGAAAAGGTTGGAAAACCAAGAGGCTGTCGTGCTGAGGAATATTAGCTCTGTGCTGCAAAAGAGATTCAAGGCACACTCCTTCTTTCTTGTGAACACAGTTCTATCCTTGGCACATGTATGAATAAAGTGTGTCCCACGGGGGCCCCGATGGCTCGGGGGTTGAATAACCACGAGAACCGCTGTGTGGTTCACGCGTGCTAACTAGCCATTCAAGTGATTTGTAAGTGGCATTTTATGTTGTTGAATGCTTTTGCGAGTGTGTTCCCTTAGGTAAGTTAAGCTGTCTTAGTGAAAAGTTGTAATCGTTCTGTAAACCTGTGAAGCGCAGAGGGCCTTTAACTCTCGATTGATGCAGAGTCACGCGCCAGCTGTGAGACGATATCCGGGTTCTCCCACTCTACGATAGCGTCTGATTTCCATTCCCACGTTGAACACGTGACACTTGATTCTTCAAGGTACACCCCTTCCCGTGAAAACAGCTTGGCACACCATCTCATGTCTGGCCAGCCTTTTACATGGGGCATAGCTGCCAACCTTCCCGTGAAAACAGCTTGGCACACCATCTCATGTCTGGCCAGGCCTTTACATGGGGCATAGCTGCCAACCCTCCCGTGAAAACAGCTTGGCACACCATCTCATGTCTAGCCAGGCTTTTACATGGGGCATAGCTGCCAACCCTCCCGTGAAAACAGCTTGGCACACCATCTCAGGTCTAGCCAGGGTTTTACATGGGGCATAGCTGCCAACCCTCCCGTGAAAACAGCTTGGCACACCATCTCAGGTCTAGCCAGGCTTTTACATGGGGCATAGCTGCCAACCTTCCCGTGAAAACAGCTTGGCACACCATCTCATGTCTGGCCAGGCCTTTACATGGGGCATAGCTGCCAACCCTCCCGGATTTTCCTGGAATCTCCTGAATTGTACAACTTCTCCCTGCTCATATTCAAGACTAAACGGTCCCCCTGGACCCCCTGTCTCCTGGATTTTGACTTCAGAAGGTTGGCAGCTGTGATGGAGTAAGACCATCCCTCCATTAGGACACGTCCCAACAATTAGCGGCTTGGGTTCTTTGTGTGCACACTGGAAATAGTTTGATGAACTCATTTCCTATAACCGCTAGTGTCATTTAAGTTGCAAATAACCACAGCAGGCAGTTAGGGTGTTGATGTCTGGTATGTGACCAAGTGGAGGGATGGATGGTCTTATCGCTTGTTGAAGTCTGGAGAAATCTGTAGTGGTGTACATTATTGTTTGAATGTGAATGGAAACAAAAACAAATAAGTTGGTAGAGCACTGGACTTGTGATCCGTGGGTCACTGGTTCGAATCCAGACCAAGGCGGACACGGGTCAACTTTATGTGCAGACTGAGAGGTAGTCCCTCCCATGTGTCACCAATGTTTCACTTAACTCATTGTCTCTCAGGTACGGATATATCCGTACCCACTTATATGGCTCTACCTGACCAGGTACGGATATATCCGCTCAGATATATGTTAGGTTCAGTCGCTTCCTGTAACGTCCACCTAACGCCTGCATTCCAGCGTGTTGTTACATAGTTACTACACAGTTACTACAATTCTGAAAGACCTGCTGCAGCACAGCTGGTCTCGGCTAAAAACAACTTGGTCAACATAGGTGGGGTAGAAAGGGTCAAAACAAACTCAAACAGCATGCCATAAGTGCAAGTGGCTGATTACACCTAAACACGCACACACCTGCTGGTTAGCGCGACTCTGTTGCTGCTAGCTTTGAACTGGGAGGCAGGGAACGGTTTTCCCCAGCGCTAGCACAATAAAGTAATAAACATGAAACTGGAAGTAAAAAAGGAAAGCATCCTCAAATGCGCTCTCAGTCTTGCCCTTCGACATCAAATAGACACAGCCATGCACCTATGCAGGTTGACTGGCATTGCTTTCTGTGTGATCAGCCTTTGCTGTGCATAAGCTTCCATAAGCGAAAATTCGTACCATCTTGTCTCGTTCTTGTATCGGTGAGTACAGTATTCCTTTGTTTTTTTAACTTTGTTCATCTTACCACAGTCACTTCGTTGTTTAGATTTTGTGCAGAATGATGTTGAATTATATAACAGTACACATTTTGATCATGCACTTAATAATATCATAGTTCGGGAAACTCTTTTTGAATGATGTTGAATTATAATAAACTACACATTTTGATAAACCGGCACGGTTGGCCTTGTGGTAAGGCGTCCGCCCCGTGATCGGGAGGTCGTGGGTTCGAACCCCGGCCGGGTCATACCTAAGACTTTAAAATTGGCAATCTAGTGGCTGCTCCGCCTGGCGTCTGGCATTATGGGGTTAGTGCTAGGACTGGTTGGTGACGGTGTCAGAATAATGTGACTGGGTGAGACATGAAGCCTGTGCTGCGACTTCTGTCTTGTGTGTGGCGCACGTTATATGTCAAAGCAGCACCGCCCTGATATGGCCCTTCGTGGTCGGCTGGGCGTTAAGCAAACAAACAAGTCGCGTAAGGCGAAAATACAATATTTAGTCAAGTAGCTGTCGAACTCACAGAATGAAACTGAACGCAATGCCATTTTTCAGCAAGACCGTATACTCGTAGCATCGTCAGTCCACCGCTCATGGCAAAGGCAGTGAAATTGACAAGAAGAGCGGGGTAGTAGTTGCGCTAAGAAGGATAGCACGCTTTTCTGTACCTCTCTTTGTTTTAACTTTCTGAGCGTGTTTTTAATCCAAACATATCATATCTATATGTTTTTGGAATCAGGAACCGACAAGGAATAAGATGAAAGTGTTTTTAAATTGATTTGGACAATTTAATTTTGATAATAATTTTTATATATTTAATTTTCAGAGCTTGTTTTTAATCCGAATATAACATATTTATATGTTTTTGGAATCAGCAAATGATGGAGAATAAGATAAACGTAAATTTGGATCGTTTTATAAATTTTTATTTTTTTTTACAATTTTCAGATTTTTAATGACCAAAGTCATTAATTAATTTTTAAGCCACCAAGCTGAAATGCAATACCGAAGTCCGGGCTTCGTCGAAGATTACTTGACCAAAATTTCAACCAATTTGGTTGAAAAATGAGGGCGTGACAGTGCCGCCTCAACTTTCACGAAAAGCCGGATATGACGTCATCAAAGACATTTATCCAAAAAATGAAAAAAACGTTCGGGGATTTCATACCCAGGAACTCTCATGTCTAATTTCATAAAGATCGGTCCAGTAGTTTAGTCTGAATCGCTCTACACACACACACAGACACACACACACACGCACACACGCACATACACCACGACCCTCGTTTCGATTCCCCCTCGATGTTAAAATATTTAGTCAAAACTTGACTAAATATAAAAACACATTTTGATCATGCACTTTACACGAAGGCTATTACACGAATGTATATTATTCCCATTATTTTCTTTTAACTTCTATTGTTCAAAACTTTGGGTTACTTCCTCCCAGTGGATAGCTAGCAGAAATTCAAGTCGCGCTATCCTGGTGTGCGTGGGTTTTAGGGCTACGCTCACATGTGTAACTTTAGCAGGACCGACGACGCACTGCAGTTTATCCCAGCCCGCTACACGTTGCATGAAAGGAAAACAGGCCAAGTACTCGTCATAATCCATATCGCGACATAAATAATAGTCACCACGTCCGGTTCCTTTACATTTTTCTTTATCTTTATAGGGACAATATAGTCTTGAGTCTCGAGTCTCGGAATCGAACCCGTGACCCGGGGATAACAAAATTTGGTACATGTGTGTTTGGGTATTATTCTTAAATATATAGCAATGACGAAGCCACACGCAAACACAACTTGAACAGAGACACACACACACACACACACACACACACACACACACACACACACACACACACACACACAAGAGAGAGAGAGACCCGACAGACAGACAGACAGACAGACAAACAAACAGGCAGTCATTCACAAAGACAGACAGACATCCAAAAGCGGACACATGACAGACAAGCATGCCCTGAAACGGACATGCATAAAGACACATCAGACCGAAATACCAATCGTTCGGCGCCTGTGCCTTTGGTCTTGGAGAAGTAAAGGGGAAAAAGACGGCGAGGGAAGGAGAAAAAGAACGAAACACACATGGGGTGGGGGTGGGGGAGGCTGAACCGGACTGTGAAGGTCACAGACACACGGTGGACACACCGGGGGTGCGTTGCATAGAGCGGACGTTCTGTTCGCGAAGAGACAAAAAGTTTTCATGTTGTTAGCAACGCTATGTTCGCGGCGAACTGTTCGCAGCGAACTCAATTTTACCCTCTCTACCCACTTTCAAATAAATGGACCCATCTCTTCGCTGACGGCCGAGTCCATGCATGCATTCTAGGGGCGATCATGCGAACAGTCGCTTTGTACTTGGAACAGCCCTCCCTACCCGCACTCACCAAAGTAGACGAGTCCAATCGCTTACAGCTCAGTCCATGAGTACATTTTAGGGGTGACGCTATGCATTGGGCCTCAGGATATCTGTGTGTGTGTGTTTGAGTGTTGTACCCCACGTGGAGAAGCAGGGCCTTTCCTTTTTATATTTAGTCAAGTTTTGACTAAATATTTTAACATCGAGGGGGAATCGAAACGAGGGTCGTGGTGTATGTGCGTGCGTGTGTGCGTGCGTGCGTGTGTGTGTGTGTGTGTAGAGCGATTCAGACTAAACTACTGGACCGATCTTTATGAAATTTGACATGAGAGTTCCTGGGTATGAAATCCCCGAACGTTTTTTTCATTTTTTTGATAAATGTCTTTGATGACGTCATATCCGGCTTTTCGTGAAAGTTGAGGCGGCACTGTCACGCCCTCATTTTTCAACCAAATTGGTTCAAATTTTGGTCAAGTAATCTTCGACGAAGACCGGGGTTCGGTATTGCATTTCAGCTTGGTGGCTTAAAAATTAATTAATGACTTTGGTCATTAAAAATCGGAAAATTGTAAAAAAAATAAAAAATTTATAAAACGATCCAAATTTACGTTTATCTTATTCTCCATCATTTGCTGATTCCAAAAACATATAAATATGTTATATTCGGATTAAAAACAAGCTCTGAAAATTAAATATATAAAAATTATTATCAAAATTAAATTGTCCAAATCAATTTAAAAACACTTTCATCTTATTTCTTGTCGGTTCCTGATTCCAAAAACATATAGATATGATATGTTTGGATTAAAAACACGCTCAGAAAGTTAAAACAAAGAGAGGTACGGAAAAGCGTGCTATCCTTCTTAGCGCAACTACTACCCCGCTCTTCTTGTCAATTTCACTGCCTTTGCCATGAGCGGTGGCCTGACGATGCTACGAGTAAAATGGCATTGCGTTCAGTTTCATTCTGTGAGTTCGACAGCTACTTGACTAAATATTGTATTTTCGCCTTACGCGACTTGTTTTTTTTGGTGGTCAGATTTGACAGTTGGATTTCTTGTCGAGTCCGTGGAAAAGTGTTGTCAGTCAATAAAGGCAGTTGATTAAAGGGGAATGTTTAGGAGAAAAAAGCTCTCTCTCTCCGTGTGTCTCTGTCTCTCTTTCTCTCTCTGTTCATCTGTCTGTTTCTCCCTTCCTTTCTTTCTCTTTCTCGATCTCTCTATCTGTCTCTCTCTCGCCCTTCCGCACACACGCGCGCGTAAACACCCCCCACACACACACACACACAAACACACACCCAAATATATGTTAACATACACACATGCACACGCGCGCACTCACTCACACATTAACATACACAAACAGTAAAACACACATAAATACAAACACGCACACACACACACACACACAAGTGTCACTATCTGCACGCATTCTTCTCGCTCTGACTTTTTGTGGACGTCAGCCTTTTCAATCTTAAGTCCGATCTCGTGAAAAAAGCAGATAACGCGATCTTACAGCAAATACAAGATGACACACTTAAAGTGCCATGCAGTAGCGTATGTTACTACCAAAACACACAAGCAAATACACCCACACAATTCATTACACGGAAATAGGAAGGGAGAGGGGGAAGAAAGAGAGAGAGAGAGAGTGACAGAGAGAGAGAGAAAGGCAGAGAGAAAGAGAGAATGGGGAGACGGAGAGCCAGACGAACATAAAGAATGTGTGTGTATGAGAGAGAGAGAGAGAGCACACCCACACACACAACCTCACACAGCCCCCCCCCACACACACACACATCCACGCACACGAACATATACATTCACACACACACCACCCTTAAGACACACACACACACACTAACGCACGCACCCACACACACACGCACACACACAACACACACACTCAAACAAGCTAACACGAACACACACGCGCACACACACACATACATACTCACACAATCAAACGCGTGTGCGCGCGCATACAAATACACACAGACACACACTTACAAACACATACACACATATAAATACACACACACACATTAGCATGCACACGCATACGTGCACACACACACACATAAACAAGCACACACACAACCACACACGCACATGCCCAACCACACACACAACCACACACACACGTGCACACACACACACATAAAACACACACACACACAAACACATACACACAGGTGCTTTACACACACACACACACACACACATACTTGCAGTCACTGACGCGCGCGCACACGCACTCATGTACACACGTTCTCTGTGTGTGTTGTGTGCTTGTGTGTGTGTATATATGTATGTATGACACGTGACGGCTTATCCCCTCAAGATTGAGCAATCTTGGGAGCACAACAAATACCTACTCACTCACTCACCATACACCCAAGAAAGATTACAAGTGGAGACAGACGTCACTATGTATAAATAACCAAAGGAACCAACTGTAACTTATAAGCTTTATATATATAACATCCGCACAATTAACGCGTACACCATACAAAACTACAACATTGACAACACATGAATTCACATAAAATTATTCTGGAATCCAGTCCTAAATACCCCCCCTGTTCTATAGTCTGTTCGACTCCGGCGCTCAACAATGTTGCATCACACGAACACAGACACATACTATAACAGCGACAGGGTACTTAGCTTTTCATGGATACACAAATGTCCGTCAAGGTGCCACTTGTCGTTTCCCTCCCCAGAATGCCGCAGCTGTCCTGGTCCTGACCCACTAGAAAGGTCCCCGACTGCCTAAGCTCGTCGTCTCCAGCTCCAGCCTCGCTGAGCTGCCTTCAGATTCCTAAACAAGTAGAGCTGACCAAGCTCCCTCCTCTTGCCGTCTTCTGGTGGTCCCGCGTACAATCTGCGTTGGAACCTTTTTGTCGGAGTGACCCCACGTCGCCCAGGTGTAGTGTAGCATAGCTGGCGCTGGACACAGCCGATGATGTAGTAGCTTAATGTGTCTCAGCGTGCCAGCTGCGCAGCCCGTAGTCGCTCTTCATGCGTCACCATGAACTGCAGTCACCTTCACCTTCCGACAGCGTTCCCACTGTCCAGTCTTCACGCCTTCACGTAATCATACGTCCCTCCTCCTTCTCCGTCTCCTCCGGCCAACTGCATATAATAAAACAGCAAGTTAATACTGAACGACACAATCCCTAGCTACCTGGCGTGTATCGATGGTTGTGTTAGTGCTCATCGGTAATGCAACCTCTTAGCGCATACTACGTATGGACATCAAGATCGAATATTACACCAGGTAACCATGTATGGAAAAGGATAATTATTTAATGCATTTAACCGGCAAGCTCAGTACAGTGCAATAGTTTCTGGCGTGCCACCTCTCAGGTACGTTACAGAATGCTCCCCGCAAACACCCGTTGCCTAGACCATTCTCGGCGAGCGGTCGCCATTGTTACGCTTCAGTGACCCCAGACAATGGTACTCGTACCGAGCGCTTGCTAACGCTCGCGAGCGCCACAACAAAACTATGCGTTGCCTAGAAAACGTTCGCAAACGTTCTGTGGCGCTCTGCCTATGCAACGCACCCCGGCTGTTGACAGGTATGAGAGAGAGACTGAGTGAGAGAGACTGAGTGAGAGAAAGTGTGAGAGAGAGAGAGAGAGAGCAGTGTAGTGCAGCATTCCTTTGCGTGTGAGCGACCATGCTGACCACTACAGGCCTGTCCAGTCGTTCGCGTTGAATGTCTTTCAATTGTGTAACCGAGGCACATACACCTGCAGTCTATATCTTCAGTTTCTCAGCTATAACCGACACACCGATACAGTTTAACAGTAAGTCTATCACTTTAGTTTCACATGGTAATAACCGACACTGTTTAACAGTCTATACCTTTAATCTTCACTGACCTAATATGTCATAGTCACTGTCAATTTTAATTCAGCAAAATATGTCCCAATCTGCCTGGGCTGGTGTGTGTCCTGTGTGAGTGTGTGTGCCCGGTTTGTGCGTGTGTCCTGTGTGTATGTGTGTGTGTCCGGTTTGTGTGTGGATGTGTTTGTGTGTATGAAAGTAAAGGATTCTTTCACTCAATGTAAATGCATGGCCAGCATAGGTGGTTTTTCACGATCGTTTTCAGTTGAAGGAGCGTATTTTTAACCGGAATGGTCTCGGCAACACACGCCAGCTAAGCTATTGACATTATGTGTAAAGGATATGCTGTGCGTCGCTAATGTGATTCAAGCCACAGATAATATAATCTTTTCGGCGGATACAGACAACACATGTTTCGGGTACGAGGCAGAAAAGCTGAGTATTATCAGCGCAGAAGGAATTGAAATTATCTGTCATCGTCGGTGCTATTTGAAAAGGAAGTGTAACTCGTTCATTTCAGCCGCGGATACACACTACACACATTGACATACTCTGTCGTCGTATGTTCTATTCAGAACCTGGTGTATTCATTTCAGTAGAAACTCGACACACATTTCACGGTTCGACTGAGGGGAACAGAGGAGAAGGAATTGAAATTATCCGTCATCGTCTGTGCTTTTCAAAACCCAGGAAATGTTATTCGTTTCACCTGATGCACACTACACATTTTGAGTGCGAACGGGGGACTGAAAGCCGTGTTAAAACTGCGGAGGAGGAGGAATTGAAACTATTGGTCATCGTCTGTACTACATGTATTCAAAACCCAAGAAATATAATTCGTTTCACCAGATGCACACTACACATTCTGAGTGCGAACGGGGAAAAGCCGTGTTAAAACTGCTGAGGAGGAGGAATTGAAACTATTGGTCATCGTCTGTACTATTCAAAACCCAGGAAATATAATTCGTTTCACCTGATACACACTACACATTTCGAGTCCGAAGGGGAAAAAAACCCGGAGAAGAATTGAAATGATCTCTGTCATAGTCTGTGCTATTACAAAAATCAGGAAGTGTAGTTCTATCCAATGGACACACAACACTGCACAGTTGGGAAGAAGGTGGACAGAGGACGAGAAAGAGCAGTGGAGAAGGAATTGAAATTGTCTGTCATCGTCTGTGTAATTCAAAATCCAGGAAGTGTGTTCTTTCATTGAACACACAACACGTAATCCAGGTGCAAAGGGGGAAAGGACCAGTAAAACCAGGTGAGAAAAAATAGACATTATCTGTCAACGTCGTATCAAAAACCAAGAAAGGTAGGTTGTTGGAACGCTTGTTATTGACAAAACAATACATTCACAGATATTTCGACCCAACAGTATTTTAAGTGAACAGACAAACAAATATTCACACAAAACTTATCTTGATAGAATCAGTTTACGTCTACTCGTCAGGACGTAACTTTCAACGTCAACTATATATGTCAACGTCTGTGTTATTCAAAACACATGCCCTGTTTTCTTTAGGTCGACACTCGATACACATTTTGGTGCGAGGAGAAAACAAACCCGACTAAACTGAACCAGTGAAGCAGGAATTGTAATAATATGTCATCATCAAAAAACAAGCAAGTTATGTTTAAGGAACGTCTAATTGTTACAAAACAAAAACTATAGTCACACTTATTTTATGTCTGTGATCGCCTGACACTGCATGGCAATTTTCCTTGTTTTTATAAGGACAGTCTTGAGGAGTCTAATCGTTCCAATAACATATACCTTGCTTTTTTGATTCTGAATTTTGGAACGTTGGCAGTCTATTTGTTTTAGACACAGGCAGATCATCATACACGTATATAATATACCTGTGTTTTAGGATTATATGTCATCGTCTATGCTATTCAAAAACCCTGAGAAGTACCCTTCTTTCAGCGGACACACACGCTATACATCTCGGATACGAGGGGTAACAGGATGAGTACAATTAGGCTAGGAAGACCTGGTAGTATCTGTCCGATCAAATTATGGCCTACAGCGAGTCGTTGCGTTCTGTAAAAAGTGCAATTTGACTCTGACAACAGCTGGTGATTTGATTTGATTACAAACCCATTAACTACTCGCTCTCCTGTGTGAATAATATATTTTCACTTTGCGCTTTTTGTGTGTGTGTGGCGTGTTGCATACTTTTGAAGGGCACACGGCAACAGCCCAGCGTAGACAGCCACGTATAAGGTTGGCCGAGGTCAATCGCCACTCTCGCTGTACATGATGGCCTACTATCGCCAAAAGTGTCAATAGAAAAATACTGGAAATAACTGTCGGGTTTGTATGTGTTGTAAAATAGTGAGTACTTTCTTTTAGCGAGGCCGCCTGGTTGTTTAAAGGTGGATATTTTTCCGATCACCCAGGTCAACTTATAAGCAGACCTGCTAGTGCGCCTTAACCCCCTTCGTGTGTACAAGACCAAGTGCGCACGGAAAAGATCCTGTAATCCATGTCAGAGTCCGGTGGGTTATAGAAACACAAAAATACCAAGCATGCTTTCCCCAAAGAATCGGCGTATGCTGCCTGAATGGCGGGGTAAAAACGGTCATACACTTATAAATCCACTCGTGCAAAAACATGAGTGAACGTGGGAGTTTCAGCCCATGAACGAAGAAGAAGAATGTACGTTTCACGTTTTGCTCATTCCGCTGACAGCACATTTGCATGAGAAGCGTGGTTTCACTTATATATGTTACAGTAAATTCTCGAAACTAGGAAATTTGCGAAATCCCTGAACATTTCAGTAAATTTGTGAATTTCCTGTTTCACTCAGGGATTTCACAAAATGTCCTAACAATTCTAGACAATTTGCGAATTTCCCAATTCCTGAAACGAGCATGCCATTTTTTCACAAATTCACTGAACAGTGAAAAACGTTTCAGTAAATTTGTAAAATTCTTTTAAAATTTTTTTTTTAAAAAGTCCGTTTTCTTTATTTTACATTGTGATTTTGATAGATTTACTGTTAGAAGAAGAAAAAAAGAAAAAAAAAGTTGATTTGAACCGAACATCTTCAATTTTGGGTCCGACACACTACCAACCCGCCACGCCAGCCACATGAATGAAAAGTGAAAAGAAATCATAAGAAGTTTGTGGTTTTGGGATCACAAAAACTCATGTAAAAACAGCTCACACCTGAACTACCAAGTCTGACAGACCATAAGCCTGTGCAGTTCAGTCCGCGTTTGGTTCATTTTGCTGATAGGCAGCCCAACAGGATGGCAGGCAATGCAGATGTTGAACTGAAGTTCACCACAGAACTGTTCAGACAACGTTTGTTTGTTTGTTTGCTTAACGCCCAGCCGACCACGAAGGGCCATATCAGGGCGGTGCTGCTTTGACATATAACGTGCGCCACACACAAGACTGAAGTCGCAGCACAGACTTCATGTCTCACCCAGTCACATTATTCTGACACCGGACCAACCAGTCCTAGCACTAACCCCATAATGCCAGACGCCAGGCGGAGCAGCCACTAGATTGCCAATTTTAAAGTCTTAGGTATGACCCGGCCGGGGTTCGAACCCACGACCTCCCGATCACGGGGCGGACGCCTTATCACTAGGCCAACCGTGCCGGTGTTCAGACAACGTGAGGAAAAAAACCCAGTGTGGTCATGTTGAAAAGCTCATTAAGAAGAGGAGTTGTGCTGGAAAAAAACCTGTCTACTATGTCACCATCGAGGAAACTTTCGACGTCATCAAGCGCGCTCATATCTCGACGGGCCATGGTGGGCGTGGTCGAATGATCAAAGAAACACAAAGGAAATATGCAAACATTAGTACCAAATCGCTCAAGCTTTTCAAGTCACTATGCGAGGAATGTCAGAAAAAGAGAAAGAGACCCATGACAAAAGGTGTAGTTGTTCGTCCAATCATCAGGAAGGAATTTGCATCTCGAGGACAAGTTGATCTTTTTGACATGCAGTCCATGCCAAGCTACGGTTACACATTTTTCGATTTACAATGAATTTTGTTCCTGTCATGACAGAGGCATTACGACCCAAGCTGTATTTTTTGATGTGTCGAAAGCGTTCGATAGAGTGTGGCACAAGGGCCTTTTGGCCAAGTTAGAAGCAGTGGGCATTAGAGGTCGGTTATTATTATGGTTCTGTGATTATTTAACAGACCGCAAGCAAGTTGTTGTAATTAAGGGAACACAGTCTAATGTTAAAAAGATTCCTGCCGGTGTTCCACAAGGATCCGTGCTAGGCCCGCTCTTATTTCTGGTTTATATTAATGATATTGTAAAGAATATTGAATCCGGAATTAAGTTGTTTGCTGACGACACAAGCATGTATCTTGCATTAGAAGATGTAGACAGACGAACCAATATATTAAATCAAGATCTTGATAAAATTAGTGCATGGGCCAATAAATGGAAAGTTAAATTTAACGAGACTAAGACTGAATTGTTAAATATTCAACGTGATTTAATCCCCCCTCAACCCTTGTTTTTCAACAATGTCTTTTTAGAAAAAGTAGATCAACACAAACACCTTGGAGTGATTTTACAGAGCACCTGCAAGTGGGATGCCCACATCCAAAGTATAGTTAAAAAAGCGAATTTACTGATTAATTGTTTACGATTTTATAAATATAGATTAAGTCGAAAAAGTTTGGAAATAATGTACAAGTCTTTTATTTTACCCCATTTCGACTATGCAGATGTTGTTTGGGATAATTGCACTAAGATAATGGCAGATGCATTAGAAAAATTACACTTAGAAGCCCTACGAATTATAATAGGTGGAGTTAAGGGCACTAGCCATGCAAAGCTGTATGAGGAAAGTGGGCTATGTAGCCTTGAAGAACGAAGGAAAAGACATAAATTAATTGTTTTTCATAAGATGATACATAACAAATGCCCCCAGTACTTAGTAAATGTATTGCCCCCTCTTGTAGTTGACATTAATCCGTATCATAGACGAAGACCATTAGAAAGATATGTGCCTCCTCATAGAACCGAATTATTTCGCAACTCTTTTATCCCCAAAACGACTGTACTATGGAACACCTTACCAGATAACGTTAAAATGACGACCTCTTTGAGCGAGTTCAAAAATTATTTGTTAAATGCTGATTTTAAAGTACCATGCCATTATTATTTTGGAGAAAGATTTGAACAAGTACATCATTGCAGATTGCGTATTGGTATGAGTGATTTGAATTTTGATTTATGTAAGCGGCACCTTAAGGATTGCTCTCAATGCGAGTGTGGTTATCCCAGCGAGACTGCTGAACATTACTTATTGCATTGTCCCTTGTATAGAGATATAAGATTATTGTCCATTGATAATTTGACAAATGATTATAAGTATATCGAAATATTATTGAAAGGCATCCCGCATTATTCACGAAATGTCAACCAGACCATATTCATAACTGTACAGGACTATATTAGACAGACGGGCAGGTTCCGTAAATGAGCCTCTATACTTCACTCATTACATTTATTAGACACTGTCATGCGACATGCTGCCTGACAAATTTTTCCCCATAACCTCTCTCATGTTCTTTTGTTGTTCTCCGACTTATCAATTATGTCTCGATTTATGCGCAATGTAGTGACTTTTCCTCTGATCACAATATGCATTAACTTTGTGCGAGTGTCTTATGTGCACTTATTACAATTGAAAAAATCCCCTCAAATATTGGCGCTCCAAGTCTTCTTCTTCTTCTTCTTTTTCCCTTAAGCTAGCTACTAGCTAGCTGCCCTTTCCCCACCTCCTGTATCACCAACCCCTTCCCATTTTCTGCTTGTTTGTGTATCTGTTTTGTCTTTTGTTTTGTTTTTCGTTTCCTGAAATGAGCTAATGTACTTATTCCGCCATCATGCTAACCTTTGTTTTGTAATTACTATGATTGCTTAAAATAAGCATTATATGCTTGAGTATGTAATCATCCATGCATTGTTCTTGTCATGATTAAAATTGAATAAAATTTTGTTTAAACCAACGGTTACAAATGGATCATGGTGTATCAAGACCATCTCACCAAGTTCTGCGTCCTCCGGCCTATTAGGAGCAAACGCGCTGTAGAGGTATGAGCGCGCTTGATGACGTCGAAAGTTTCCTCGATGGTGACATAGTAGACAGGTTTTTTTCCAGCACAACTCCTCTTCTTAATGAGCTTTTCAACATGACCACACTGTTTTATTTTCCTCACGTTGTCTGAACACCGGCACGGTTGGCCTAGTGATAAGGCGTCCGCCCGGTGATCGGGAGGTCGTGGGTGACCCGTGGCGAACCGCTCTGGGCAACTCGTCTCTGAACTGCCTGTGCAAGAATTAACGACAGCCACAGGGATACGTAAGTCTACAGCCCATCGGGGATAATTTTGGTATCGCCGCAGCCGTTGATTGGTTGTCGACAAAACAGCACACTTTGGGTTCGCTAATTAATTGCTATGGTTAAAAACAGGTTTGGGTTGTTTCCCGACTGCAGAGGCTGCAGACATCTACTTGTGAGAGGGAGTAGGGGAGAGGAAGAGAACACGTCGGGACGCTTGATTTCAGGAATTAGTTTCACCTGAGAGAGAGAGAGAGAGAGAGAGAGAGAGAGAGAGAGAGAGAGAGAGAGAGAGAGAGAGAGAGAGAGAGAGAGAGAGGAGAGAGAGAGAGAGAGAGAGAGAGACTGAGGGAGAGACTGAGGGTGAGAGCACCGGAACAGTTGACTGCTGATTATTCTTGTCACCTCTGAGAGAGAGAGAGAGAGAGAGAGAGAAAGAGAGAGAGAAAGAGAGAGAGAGAGAGAGAGAGAGAGGGACAGAGACATACCAGAGGAAGGGAGAACATCAGACCAAAATACTGACAGAGAGAGAGGGGGTGTGTGTGTGTGTATGTGTGTGTGTGTGTGTGAGAGAGAGAGAGAGAGAGAGAGAGAGAGAGAGAGAGAGAGAGGGACAGAGACATACAGAGGAAGAGAGAACATCAGACCAAAATACAGACAGAGAGAGGCACGGACAGACCGACAGAGAGGGGTGTGTGTGTGTGTGTAAAGGAGACAACGAGAGAGAGAGAGACTGAAAGAGTGCAAAGGAGAGAGGCGGAGGGAGGGAGAGAGGCAGGTAGCGACCCGGAACGGTAGATGACACGGTAACAGCACATTATTCCCACCTGCACTCGTCTTAGTTTCGCGTCGCAGGCGAGGTGGACTCCACTGTGCTTTTTTCTGAATATCTGCTCACCACTGCGAAATCAACAACGGCAAGACTTTAATCGTGCTGCTTTTGAGGTGGAGTGTAGTGGTCCCTTTGGAGTAGCTTCTCACACCTACACAGTAGATTTTGGTGACGGCGTCGCTGGGCTATATATTTAATTTAACTCGAAGGACTGCTACTGGTGTGTGTTCTTTCATCAGCTGACCCGATTTTCTGCACACCCGTTGTGAAGGCAGGTGGGTCTTTGCGGCTAGAGAGTTCAAGTTATGAAGTTCAAGTTATGAAGTTAAAGTTGGTTGAACACTTTGATGGTAGGTGTGTCTTGGTTATGAGTATGCTGTGAACCGTCATACTGCAGGAATCCCGGCTATTGCTTATGCTTTAGTATCAGTGTTTGCCTTGCTCGTGTGTGTGTGTGTGTGTGTGTGTGTGTGTGTGTGTGTGTGTGTGTGTGAGAGAGAGACAGAGAGAGAGAGAGAGACAGAGACAGAGAGAGAGACAGAGAGAGGCAGAGAAAAACAGCTTATGTTTCAGTATTTTATTGCTCGTGTGTGTGTGTGTGTGTGTGTGTGTGTGTGTGTGTGTGTGTGTGTGCTCGTTCGCATTACAACATTAACAAAATCACGTGTAAATCCGATATCACACAGCAAGCCGTGTAGTATCTATATTTATATATATACTAGTAATACCCGTGCTCCGCACGGGATTTTTTCTTCTTCATTAATTACAGAGTTAATTATGAATAAGCAACAACAAAAACATGTTCAATGTGCAATGGCACACGCGTACAGAACAGAATGCCATACATTTATTGGGAGAGATAAAAAAGGGCACAGTGGTGGATTGGCCATGACTTGTGCAGTGACAACAGTAACATATTAAATTTAGAAGTAATTGCGACAAATTTACCCCAAAAAAGCGCTAGCACACACAGAACAACAAAATGTGATAAAACATCAAACCTAAGAAAAGCAGCGTTCAATGTGCAATGAACTGCAAACCATTTACACAGCAGCAAACATGTGACGCTTTCTGAAATTTCGGTCAATGTAGCGATATTTTCTTTTTACCAGGCTCGGCGCTTGAATACACTTTCTTTGTTTTCTTGCGTAGCTGCTCGCCATTAGTAATGCAAGAATCTACAGCTTGGTGACGGCAGACAGTTACGAAGGAAAGGCTAAATGCGGCAAAACAAAAAAAAGTGGCTACATTGACCGAAATCTCAGAAAATATGACACATGGGAGTGAAACAAACACATAAACACAGCATTAAATGAGCAAATAGTGTGCACAGTACAAAAAAAAGTTTTACACATCAGCAAATAGGAATGAAAATGTAACCCAGTGGTAAATATACAGTGGGTTCTGTGAACAATAACAAATCATGTAATTGGGAAAGAATAAAACAGCGTTAAATTGTGCCCTTTTCTGAGATTTCAGTCAATGTGGACAGTCTGAGAATTCAATCAATGTGACAAAATCATTTTGTCACGCTTCAACCAAGATGATGAATGCTAGTTAAAATGTGTAAAAGAATATATAACACCAATCATATAATTGGGAAAGAAATCTCATCGCAGTACCCGACAGCTCGAGTCACCCACAATGAAATGTTTGTACGATTGACTGGACTTAAACAAATTAGCAGCTACATTGACATAAGTGAGGGACATAAATGTGCAAAAAAATTTGCCCAGAGAACAATAGTTGCACACATCACCATATATGTCTTGAGACGGGAAAAAAACCAGCACTAAATGGAACAAAATTTGTACAGTTCAGCAAACATGTGAGTGAAAAATAAAATGTTAACCCTTACACTGGTGCAATTCTGTAACACATGTTACATAGCCACAGGTGAATTAACAGAGAGAAAAATAACAAAAAAACAGTCATATAGGTTTTCGCATCCATGGGAGGTAATCGGTACCGACCAAACAGACAGCCAGTAGCGCGATATATATGTCATGACAACCAGGTGACAGTATACGTAAAGTAGCGCGACAACCAGCCTAAGTAAGGGTTAAAATGTGAAATTGGTTCTGCGTTCTGCGAACAACAAAATGTTTAGGAAAATATTATATTTATAAATGTAAACTTCAGGGCTCAGTTCCGCTTTTGAATGTTTTTTTGAAAATATTAAAACAAAGATATTACATTGAAAAGAAATTGAATCTTATCAGGAATAGAAATGTTGAATTTTTGTCAGAGTGGTTACCCTATGCGAATATATGTAGAGGTTACACGCCGAGTCTCAGTGATTATCAAAAATAATGGTCGAAGTTAGCGGATCATGAAAAATGCGAGCTTTAGCGAGCTTTTTCATGACCGCGAACTGAGACCATTATTTTTTATAATCACTGAGACGAGGTGTGTAACCTCTTTATTCCTCCTTTCTTCAGTTATTCAAAGAAAAGAGGAGTTTTTTTGCGAAAGTTTGATCGAATCCTATTCTCTCAACCAGTCAACCTGCGCAGGCGATCGATTAATGCGCGGTTGTATAGTTCCGTGCAAATCATTCCATTCTGTTAACACTTCTTGTCAGTTTTCCTATTTTGGGCTAAAATCAAGTACACAGATATGCTGTTATTCTGCTGTGGCGGCAAAGGCAGATATTGTGTGTTCTGTATATGTTTTGGTATCGCTTAGAATAATGTTTTTTCGTCAAATGGGACTAGCAGACGAACTTTCGCACCCGTGTTCCAACGTTAAAAACTGTATGAAGTTCAGTTTTCTGGGGAAAATAGTGTATGAAACCCCTTTATGTTGTTTAAATTGATGAGATGTGTGCATTTGGTTGCGTGTGATCTGTTTATTAAATGAAATATTGTTGAAAACTGACCGTCGGATTGCAGTCTATTGTCGAAGGAACTGAGTGAAAAGAAGGGGAACTACTCTTGTCGCTAGACAAAGTATGAGTTACTTGCCTTGGGAAATTGCTTGTGATGAACGGTTTGAGCACGGCAGATCTAGATTCAGAAAACAACCGAACTCATGGATTTTATATGGAGATTCATGTGTTCAGGCCTGTAGTTGTTAATTTAAATGCGGTATGTTTGTATTGTTTGCTCCAGAGATGTATACTTCGTACATTAGAGCGTTCGGAACTTTTCAGTCGCAAAAAGTAGTACCGAAACAGAACAACCTCTCAACCCATTGCACTATCGAGGATTCAGGCTGTTGCTGGCTCGTTATTTGTTTGGTTGCTGGGTCATTATCGAAAAATAACTACCCCTACAAGTTTACAGAGGTAAAGAAGCAGAGGGGGGAATAAGTTAGGTTATTGACCAAGGCGAAGTGTCCATTTCAGCTTAACTTTTTGTACAGTTTAAAATTGTAGGTTTTTATAAGATTTTAGGCAAGAGTGTGTGTGTATGTCTTATGTCTGTCTGCTTCACTTATCCTCTTACCTGTCTGTCACCCTGTCCAATCTTATGGGAGTAGGGGTGTCTTGTATTTTAGTGACTTTTGACTATTGTAGGGTGGAAGTTCAAAAAGAATCTATTATTTGCATTATTACTAAAGAGTATACATTATAAATGATACCACCACCATCATTACCCCCCTCTCGCTCTCTCTATCTCTCTCTCTCTCTCTCTCTCTCTCTCTCTCTCTCTCTCTCTCTCTCTCTCTCTCTCTCTCTCTCTCTCTCTCTCTCTCTCTCTCTCTCTCTCTCTCTCTCTCTCTCCCTTTTTTTTTTATCAGTATTGGAATCTGCATGTGATGTTATGCTCCGGCCATACTTAAGTGAACGGTATGTTATATGTCCGTCTGTCGGTTAGGTCCTAATGTTGTATGTCTTGTATACTTGCCATTTACATATTTATTATACATGTTGAAGGATGAATGAAGATACATTGTAGACGGATGCATGTTATGGATTAAAAGCCCCACTATGATGTGCTTGGCAAATACAAAACAAAACAAAACTAAAAATGTTCACACATGCATTGTGCACAGAGAACAAAAGTTTACATATATCACCATGCATTAAATATAGGCATTATGATGGTTAGGCCTGAAGAAATAAATTTGCTTTTGTTTAATCTTTCTCTTGGGCTGCAAGCCAGCACAACATAATTACAAGTCGCGTAAGGCGAAAATACAATATTTAGTCAAGTAGCTGTCGAACTCACAGTTCTATGAAACTGAACGCAATGCCATTTTTCAGCAAGACCGTATACTCGTAGCATCGCCAGTCCACCGCTCATGGCAAAGGCAGTGAAATTGACAAGAAGAGCGGGGTAGTACTTGCGCTAAGAAGGATAGCACGCTTTTCTGTACCTCTCTTTGTTTTAACTTTCTGAGTGTGTTTTTAATCCAAACATATCATATCTATATGTTTTTGGAATCAGGAACCGACAAGGAATAAGATGAAAGTGTTTTTAAATTGATTTGGACAATTTAATTTTGATAATAATTTTTATATATTTAATTTTCAGAGCTTGTTTTTAATCCGAATATAACATATTTATATGTTTTTGGAATCAGCAAATGATGGAGAATAAGATAAACGTAAATTTGGATCGTTTTATAAATTGTTATTTTTTTTTACAATTTTCAGATTTTTAATGACCAAAGTCATTAATTAATTTTTAAGCCACCAAGCTGAAATGCAATACCGAATTTGGTTGAAAAATGAGGGTGTGACAGTGCCGCCTCAACTTTTACGAAAAGCCGGATATGACGTCATCAAAGACATTTATCAAAAAAATGAAAAAAACGTATGGGGATTTCATACCCAGGAACTCTCATGTCAAATTTCATAAAGATCGGTCCAGTAGTTTAGTCTGAATCGCTCTACACACACACACAGACACACACACACACGCACACACACACGCACATATACACCACGACCCTCGTTTCGATTCCCCCTCGATGTTAAAATATTTAGTCAAAACTTGACTAAATATAAAAACATTCCATTTGCCAAATCAGCGCCACCAAAACTGATAAATAGGACTAAGCATGGAGTATTCATTGCAGGGGCTCTTTTTATATTTAGTCAAGTTTTGACTAAATATTTTAACATCGAGGGGGAATCGAAACGAGGGTCGTGGTGTATGTGCGTGTGTGTGTGTGTGCGTGTGTGTGTGCGTGTGTGTGTGTGTGTGTGTGTGTGTGTGTGTGTAGAGCGATTCAGACTAAACTACTGGACCGATCTTTATGAAATTTGACATGAGAGTTTCTGGGTATGAAATCCCCGAACGTTTTTTTCATTTTTTTGATAAATGTCTTTGATGACGTCATATCCGGCTTTTCGTGAAAGTTGAGGCGGCACTGTCACGCCCTCATTTTTCAACCAAATTGGTTGAAATTTTGGTCAAGTAATCTTCGACAAAGCCCGGATTTCGGTATTGCATTTCAGCTTGGTGGCTTAAAAATTAATTGATGACTTTGGTCATTAAAAATCTGAAAATTGTAAAAAAAAATAAAAATTTATAAAACGATCCAAATTTACGTTTATCTTATTTTCCATCATTTGCTGATTCCAAAAACATATAAATATGTTATATTCGGATTAAAAACAAGCTCTGAAAATTAAATATATAAAAATTATTATCAAAATTAAATTGTCCAAATCAATTTAAAAACACTTTCATCTTATTCCTTGTCGGTTCCTGATTCCAAAAACATATAGATATGATATGTTTGGATTACAAACACGCTCAGAAAGTTAAAACAAAGAGAGGTACAGAAAAGCGTGCTATCCTTCTTAGCGCAACTACTACCCCGCTCTTCTTGTCAATTTCACTGCCTTTGCCATGAGCGGTGGACTGACGATGCTACGAGTATACGGTCTTGCTGAAAAATGGCATTGTGTTCAGTTTCATTCTGTGAGTTCGACAGCTACTTGACTAAATATTGTATTTTCGCCTTACGCGACTTGTTATATTTAGTCAAGTTTTGACTAAATATTTTAACATCGAGGGGGAATCGAAACGAGGGTCGTGGTGTATGTGTGTGCGTGTGTGTGTGTGTGTGTGTGTAGAGCGATTCAGACTAAACTACTGGACCGATCTTTATGAAATTTGACATGAGAGTTCCTGGGTATGAAATCCCCGAACGTTGTTTTCATTTTTTTGATAAATGTCTTTGATGACGTCATATCCGGCTTTTCGTGAAAGTTGAGGCGGCACTGTCACGCCCTCATTTTTCAACCAAATTGGTTGAAATTTTGGTCAAGTAATCTCCGACGAAGCCCGGACTTCGGTATTGCATTTCAGCTTGGTGGCTTAAAAATTAATTAATGACTTTGGTCATTAAAAATCTGAAAATTGTAAAAAAAAATAAAAATTTATAAAACGATCCAAATTTACGTTTATCTTATTTTCCATCATTTGCTGATTCCAAAAACATATAAATATGTTATATTCGGATTAAAAACAAGCTCTGAAAATTAAATATATAAAAATTATTATCAAAATTTTTTTTCGAAATCAGATTAAAAACACTTTCATCTTATTCCTTGTCGGTTCCTGATTCCAAAAATATATAGATATGATATGTTTGGATTAAAAACACGCTCAGAAAGTTAAAACGAAGAGAGGTACAGAAAAGCGTGCTATCCTTCTCAGCGCAACGAATACCCCGCTCTTCTTGTCAATTCCACGGGCACTGCCTTTGCCACGGGCGGTGGAGTGACGATGCTACGAGTATACGGTCTTGCTGCGTTGCGTTGCGTTCAGTTTCATTCTGTGAGTTCGACAGCTACTTGACTAAATATTGTATTTTCGCCTTACGCGACTTGTTATATTTTAGAAAGCGTCACATGTTTGCTGCTGTGTAAATGGTTTGCAGTTCATTGCACATTGAACGCTGCTTTTCTTAGGTTTGATGTTTTATCACATTTTGTTGTTCTGTGTGTGCTAGCGCTTTTTTGGGTAAATTTGTCGCAATTACTTCTAAATTTAATATGTTATTGTTGTCACTGCACTATTCGAGACCGATGCAGTTATTTTCTTTTTCACTTTACATGGCAATTAAGTTCTACGTTTCAGACTATTTACATTCAGATCTATCACTGTAAAAGAAGGTTCTAAAAATGTATCACTATCACTTCTGGTAAAAAAATCTTGATCTCTTTAAAAAAAGTTAAAAATCGTGTCCGGGGGAACATCCCGAAATAAAACCTTCATCGTTTCTGCATTGTAGTGTTTGTCTCGAAATTCTTGAACATCTACAGCAAGATTTTTGGTCCCAGTACCTCTCCCAGCAGAGACAGAGGTCGTTCTAGGACGACGAAACCTAAACATATAACGTCTATCATAATGTATGTATGTATGTGTGTATGTCTGTGGTAGAAACTTTAACATTTGAAGACGTCGCAAAAACCATCTCGTTGTCCTTTAACATAGCCAAGTCGCGAGGCACGTAAAAGCACACGTAAACACGGGGGCGCGGTCAGTCACGGGTTACGGGTCAGCATAGGGGACTGTCGGCACCCTGTGAGTTGCTGGGTTCGTTTTCAGGCCTGATGCACCTGTCATTGTTTGCATCGCTAGTGTTGTCGGATGTGCGTGACACTGACAGCATCGCTTGTTTCGTGTTCTGCGTTGTCGGGCTCATGTTTTGTAATATTTTGTCAGTACCACACACAGATCATCGTTTGCTTGAACTCAAAATTCAGTTTGTAAATATCAAACGTGGTCCCTCTTATTGGAAATTGAATAACCAAGTATTGAGTGACACATTTTTTGTTCATTTGATGAATGATTTGATTGATGCCTTTTTATTAGAAAATATGGATACGAATGCTCACTTAAAATGGGAATTATTGAAAGTACGAATGCGTGATTTGTGTACAGCCTATGCAGCAGGAAGGAAACGAAAACAAACTAATTATTGTGTTTCTCTTCAGAGGGAATTAGATTAATCTGATACACTATTAGCCAATAAACCACAGGATTAGACGCTTTTGATAAAGAGAGAAAATATTAAATCAGAGCTTGAGGTAGTGTCACTGGAAAAAGCCAAAAGTGCCCAAGTTCGTTCCCGTGTCCAGTTTATAGAAGAAGGGGAGAAGAACACCAAATATTTTTTGAACTTGGAAAAAAGTAAAGCCAATATGAAAATTATGGACCGGTTGCAAACAAAAGATGGCAGGGTAGTAAATACACAGCAAGAAATTATGAAAGAACAGGTACGGTTTTTTTAAAGATGCATATGAAAAACAATCTGAATTTAACGAAGTGAGCGCACAGGAATGTGTACAAGATTTGAATATACTGTTTCACTCCAATGACCAAAAAGGCAATCTAGATTCTGATATTACCAAAGAGGAATTAAAAGTTGCCCTAAAACTATTAAATAACGATTCAGCCCCAGGTCTAGATGGCCTCACTACCTGTTTTTATAAAGTATTTTGGCTGAAGATTAGGTTGTAGTTCATGCCTCCTTTATATCATCCTTTGCTAATGGCGAGTTTTTATTTTTTACCTCTTTACTCCTTGAGAAAAACTTTAATCCGGCGTCGGTTACTTCAGAAGCTTTAAGCGCCCGCTGCTATTTTCAAGTAGTTGTGTTTTGAATTTCATGACCGGCCAGAAGTTTGAATCATCATATGACATGGATGAGAATTTCTTTGTGACAAAGTTAGTGCTCTTTTGGATGGCCATGCATGCATCGATTGCATTCAACTTCAAGCAAAGTGGAAGTATAAAATCAAATAATTTGCTCGCAAAGAGAGAGAGAGAGAGAGTGTGTGTGTGTTGTTGTAAGTAGAGGTTACACGCCGAGTCTCAGTGATTATTAAAAATAATGGTCGAAGTTAGCGGATCATGAAAAATGCGAGCTTTAGCGAGCTTTTTCATGACCGCGAACTGAGACCATTATTTTTTATAATCACTGAGACGAGGTGTGTAACCTCTTTATTCCTCCTTTCTTCAGTTATTCAAAGAAAAGAGGAGGTTTTTTGCGAAAGTTTGATCGAATCCTATTCACTCAACCAGTCAACCTGCGCAGGCGATCGATTAATGCGCGGTTGTATAGTATGGTTCCGTGCAAATCATTCCATTGTGTTAACACTTCTTGTCAGTTTTCCTATTTTGGACTAAAATCAAGTACACAGATAATCATGCTGTTATTCTGCTGTGGCGGCAAAGGCAGATATTGTGTGTTCTGTATATGTTTTGGTATCGCTTAGGATAATGTTCTTTCGTCAAATGGGACTAGCAGACGAACTTTTGCACCCGTGTTCCAACGCTAAAAACTGTAGGAAGTTCAGTTTTCTGGGGAAAATAATGTATGAAACCGCTTTATGTTGTTTAAATTGATGAGATGTGTGCATTTGGTTGCGTGTGATCTGTTTATTAAATGAAATATTGTTGAAAACTGACCGTCGGATTGCAGTCTGTTGTCGAAGAAACTGAGTGAAAAGAAAGGGAAACTACTCTTGTCGCTAGACAAAGTATGAGTTACTTGCCTTGCGGGAAATTGCTTGTGATGAACGTTTGAGCACGGCAAATCTAGATTCAAAAAACAACCGAACTCATGGATTTTATATGAAGATTCATGTGTTCAGGCCTGTAGTTGTTAATTTAAATGCGGTATGTTTGTATTGTTTGCTCCAGAGATGTATACTTCGTACGTTAGAGCGTTCGGAACTTTTCAGTCGCAAAAAGTAGTACCGAAACAGAACAACTTCTCAACCCATTGCACTATCGAGGATTCAGGCTGTTGCTGGGTCGTTATTTGTTTGGTTGCTGGGTCATTATCGAAAAATAACTACCCCTACAAGTTTACAGAGGTAAAGAAGCAGAGGGGGGAATAAAATGTGATTATGTGTGTGTTTCTGTGTGTGTGTGTGTGTGTGTGTGTGTGTGTGTGTGTGTGTGTGTGTGTGTGTGTGTGTGTGTGTGTGTGTGTGTGTGTGTGTGTGTGTTTATAAAAAAAACGTGTATGTGTGTGTGTGTGCGTGCGTACATGCGTGCTCGTATGTGTGTGTGCAATACAATTAAATATATCCCCGTAATCAATGTGCTGACTTCCAGGTTTGTTTGTTTGTCTCAGGCTGGTGTCGGGCAGGATGCGCCGTCATACCTGCCTGCTGGGCCTGTTCCTTCTCAGCGCGTGTGGGGTCCTGTACACTATCTGTGAGTATCGCGTTATGGAGTCTTTGTGTTTGTGTGTCCTGTGGGCGGCTGGAGCATGACTGTCTTTATTTATGCGTCCTCACGCACACATAACACACACACACACACACACACACACACACATACACCAAAAGAGAGATTCAGCCTTCATGCATCCTCACATGATGAGACCATGGAACTGGAGTCTACAACCACGACCACGCGATAGATATTTCTTTTAATAATATCGTGATAGATATTTTGTTCGTTAATAACGTATTCGATTCTTTCAAAAATGTTAGTGTTACGACGAAGGTAACTTTTCATACAAACCATACATGTTTGATAGTAGTACATTCAGTATTAATGTTTTGTCGTGGAACCTAAAAGGGTATAAAGAAACAATCGACGGACAAACAACCAACAAATTGCAGGATGATAACGTTATAAAATCTTTATGTGGATATGACATTATTATGCTGGAGGAGATGCACCTGGACGAGGACCATGCCGAAGAAGTATTTCTATCAGGATTTGTAAAACGTCACTTTTATAGAAAGAGAAGAACAAATGCAACCAGTGCTTCTGGGGGTATTAGTTTATTCATAAGAGAAAACATATCTTCAAACTTCCAAATCCTACAAAAAAGCAACAGTGACATTATTTGGCTGAAAGTTCAAAAGGATAACAAAGAACACGACATTTATTTAGGGTGTGTATATATTCCGCCCGAATCGTCATCCTTTGGAAAAGATTTTACTGAGGAATTGTGGGACAAGTTAGAGAATGACTTAGATGAATTAATACCCAAAGGTAACGTGATCTTATGCGGAGACTTCAATGCAAGAACGGGTGAACTGATCGATTATCTAAAGTTAGATAGCGAAAGTCTTAGGTATTCTTTGCCATCAACTTATTGCTTTGACTATCTACATGAAAGACATTCTTCAGATAAGGTCATAGATTTGTGCCATAATAATAACATGTATATACTTAATGGAAGGTCCTTGGGAGACTTAAGTGGGCGATACACATGTTATACACCCCAGGGTTGTAGTGTAGTAGACTATTTTCTTTGTTCTCAGGAACTAATCAAGGATGTAATACATATGAAAGTAAAAGATTTTACTGTATATTCAGATCATTGTCCTTTAGAACTAAGAATTCGAATTCCGTTCAAAAACAAAAATGCCAATGTTAAACCTAACATCAATTGTAAACATAATAAATGTTCAATTAATAACCAAGGAAAAGCAGAAGATATAATATATCAGTGGGACAGCAATTCACAAGTTAAATTCAAACAGGAGTTAGACACACGAGACATGAAACATTTACTTCAGAACATAAACGACGAAATTGAAACAATGCATACATGTGAAGAGAAATATTACTCAGACGAGTGTGTTAACAATTTAACAGACAAAATAACAGCAATGCTAAACACGGATGCAAAAAAAATGCTTGAACAATAAAATCAAGAACCGCAAATTTACGAAAAAGAATAGAAAACATAAAAAATGGTTCGATAGTGACTGTTTTTTACAAAGGAGAGAATTAAAATCATTATTAAATGCTCTAAATAGATACCCTTATGATGTAAATTTATGTCAGAAATACTACTCAAAAAGAAAAAAATACAAAGCAATATTAAAGAAAAAGAAAAGGATTTTTAAAGATAATTTAGTAAAGAAATTGAATGACGAATTTAATAACGATCCAAGTGCTATGTGGAAAACTCTAAAAGATTTAAAGACGATGGGTGAAGTCAATACAACTAAAAAATGTGCAATCAATCCAATGAAATGGATTGATCATTTAGAGAAATTGATAGGAACAGAAACTAAAGTTTCTGATGAAAGAAAATACATAGTAAATGAGGAATTAAAGAAGATGCATACACATTGTTATACACCTATTTTAGATGACCCCATAACAGAGAAAGAATTAAAAAAAGAATGTAAAACGTTGAAAAATAAGAAGTCATCCGGAAAAGATAGAATAACCAATGAAATTATAAAAGCAAGTTTAGATCATATGACTAAAATATTAGTTAATCTATTCAACATTATTCTTACAAGTGGTAACTATCCTACAGAATGGAAGACTGGAATAAGTGTACCATTGCATAAAAAAGGAGATCCAATGAATCCGAGTAACTATAGAGGAATCACTCTTAGTAGTAATTTGGGAAAATTGTTTTGTAAAATCATAAATTCAAGAATCAACAACTTTTTAGAAAAAAAGAATATTTTGATAAAAGAACAAGCTGGGTTTCGAAAAGGATACCGAACGATGGATCAAATATTCATTCTGAAGAAAATTGTAGACGATATTATCAATACTAAAAATGGTAGATTATATGGATGTTTCGTAGATTTTCAAAAAGCTTTTGATAACGTTTGGCATGATGCACTTTTACTTAAGATATACAAAACTGGCATAAGAGGTAAATGCTACAATATAATCAAAAACATGTATATTAATACAAAGATATGCACACAAATGCAAGGTGGATATTCACCAGATGTATTGGTTAAAAAAGGAGTACATCAAGGAAATACATTAAGCCCAACTCTTTTTAATATTTTCATTAATGATATAACAGATGGAATGCCTGACGTTGATTCGCCATACATTAACCAGAATACAAAAATATCGTGTCTACTGTATGCAGATGATCTAGTACTTCTTTCAAAATCAAAAATAGGATTACAAAATAAGTTAGATTATCTAAATAACTATTGCCTACAGTGGGGTTTGAAAATTAACATAGAAAAAACAAAAATTATAGTATTTTGTCATATAAATCCAAAAATGCACACAATATTTAAATGTGGAACTGATGTAATCAAAGTAACAGATCAATATAAATATTTAGGGGTCATATTCAACAAGAATGGAAATTTTGATACAGCTCAAGATCATTTAAGTAAACAAGGTAATAAAGCAGCACATTCCCTCCGCAGAATTGTCAGCAATCAAAACGTGCAAATAGACACAATGATACATTTATTTGATTCACTTGTAAATCCGATATTAACATATGGCGCTGAAATCTGGTATCCGTTTACGTTTAATAATAAAATAAAACAAACAAATACTGATCATTTCTTTGGATCATGTTTATCTAGCAAAACTCCTCATGAATTTGTTCATATCAAATTTTGTCGATTCCTTCTTGGAGTTCATAGAAAAGCTATGTGGATACCTGTACTGGGGGAATTAGGAAGGTTCCCTTTAGGATTAAAAATGTTATCACAAACAATAGCATTCTGGGCGCATATTCTAGACTCCAAAAAAGATTCGTATATACATCAATTATATGACTCAATGTTGCTCCATCCGACAGAAACGCCATGGCTACAATTTGTTAGACAATCTCTTTGTAACTTAGGTTTTAGTCACGTTTGGCATAACCAATCTACATTAAATGTACACAAATTAAAGTTTGCCATTGACAAAAAACAACAAGAGGAATATATAAGATACTGGACAAAAGAAAAATCAGATACATATTCCAGACTTAAGTTTTATTCTATGATCAGTAAATCTTACGAAATGCAGTCATACTTAATACAAATTAAGAATAATAAACACAGAAAGATGTTAAGCAGATTAAGGACTAGCACACATTGTCTAAAAATTGAAAGTGGAAGACATCAGAATATCCCTAAAGAAAATCGTCTTTGTATTGAATGCAATGTCATAGAAGATGAAATACATTTTCTAGATAAATGCAATAAATATGTTAAATTAAGGGATGAATTTAAAGAAGATGCTTCACATATCAATATGAAATATGCTAACAAAAATCCAAGTAACTTATTTTTAGAAGACGAAGTTCAAGTTCGTCTTGGCAAATTTGTTACGGATTGTTTTAGCATTGTATAATGCATTATTATTATTTGTTGTTTGTTGTGTCAATAACTTTACTGGTTCATGACAATAAACATTATTCTATTCTATATTCTATTCTATTCTATTCACACACTCGCTCTCTCACTAATACACACCTCTCTCTCTCTCTCTCTCTCTCTCTCTCTCTCTCTCTCTCTCTCTCTCTCTCTCTCTCTCTCTCTCTCTCTCACACATGCAAACACACACATACACACACACGTGCGTGTGCACACACACACACACACACACACACACACACACATGTACATACATGCACACTCACACATGCACACACACACACAAACACATACACGCACACACACATGCGCACACACACATGCTCACACACATGCACACACATATACACACACACACACACACACACACACACACACACACACACACACACACACACACACACACCTGACGCACATCCCGTTAGTTATTACCCACTATACTTTTCAACAATTTTTCTGTCTGTCAGTCTGTCTATCTGTTTTTGTCTATCTGTATGTCTGTTCGTCTCCTTTTGTGTCTATACCTCCGTTGTTATGGTCAACAATTGTTCATTTACCTTACAGATCATGTGAAGCCGCAAGACTCTCATTCGCAACAAGGCGCCGCGTTGTTTCAAGTTCCACAACTCGTCTCCACAACAAAAACAGTAACGGTAGGCTTCTTATCTCCCTTTCAGTTCCACCTTTCTTCTCGTGACTTTTTCTGCTTCTTCTTCGTTCATAGGCTGAAACTCCCACGTTCACTCATTTGTTTTTTACAAGTGGGTTTTTACGTGTGTAACCGTTTTAACACCGCCATTTAGGCAGCCATACACCGCTTTCGGAGGAAGCATGCTGGGTATTTTCGTGTTTCTATAACCCACCGAACTCTGACATGGGTTACAGGATCGTTTCCGTGCTATCGTGTACACACGAAGGGGGATAAGGCACTAGCAGGTCTGCACATATGTTGACACAGAAGATCGGACAAATCTCCACCCTTAACCCACTGGGCGACCGCGGCCGGGATTCGAACTCACGACCATCCGATTAGGAGGCCGATTTCTTTTCCATTACGCCACTGCGCCAGTCTCTTCTCGTGACAACTATCTTACACATCAAAATATATTTGTACAGACGTTCTCATGTGCGTACACTACCCTTTCACGCGGCATCTACTAGCAGTCAATTGTCTGCATGGTTGTCTCCTGAGAAAAGTGGCCCTTAAGTTTCTCCTTGTGTTTTATTTTTGAGCGTTGGTGCGTTTCGCTGCCGTTATGCGCCATACATGGCCCAGCTCATCCGACTTCGGCGTGTTTTTATATCGGAGTGGTCCTTCTCCTAGACTGGTGGCTTTACAGGGCTGTCGAGTGCAGTCTACCCGGCTATTTGGCCATAGCTGGCTGGTTTGTTTATCTGAGGTTCTTTCTTTATTTGATGTTTAACGTCGTTTTCAACCACGAAGGTTATATCGCGACGGTTTATCTGAGGTGACCTTCCCCAGGGCTAGAGCTTATAATATTGCGGCTCTTGATCGCATGGTGCTCCCGTAATTGGACACCTGGGGTATTTCTTAAGAGTAACCGTGCCACCTGTTACCCTGCCCCATCCTGCTGGAAGCACCGCCATGTGGTCCGCGACTGCTTATTCGTCCTGGCAAGCCTGGCTTATCTCGCAGCTAACCTCCATATCTGAAGGCCACCCCACTATCCGCCACCTGTGGACGCGCCTGGTTGGGGGTGGTCGCCCCTACTTTTCCAGGTGTTTTATTTTATTTTATTATCAGGGCTCCCCACGAACGCCCGTCCTAGAGGGTCCCGGGACCCCCACTTTTAATGTTTAGAGGGTCCATGGACCCCCTTAGCAGAGTTTTAGAGGGTCCCAAGAGTCCCGGGTCCCCAAACCCCCTATTTACATATTACGCATTGTGATCGCGAATAATATGATATGAACTGGTTGTTTGTTTTACCAGAATATTCGAGGAGGACACTTCAACTATACCAAGTCAAATGCAACACACACAAACACTTTGTTCCTCGTGAAAATGGGATAATTTGTGTTTGCACTTTGACGACTAAAGTCTGAAAAGAGTATACGGGACGCACGTCAGAGGAAATTGAGTGCGTCCCGGTACCCGCTCTTTGTAGGTTTAGTGCGTCCCGGGACCCCCTCTATGAATTTCTAGTACGTGATTTCGGCTTAGTGCGTATAGGACGCAGGGACGCGCGCTATGGGGAACCCTGATTATTTTCTTCAAAACGACACCCGTGTCAGTAGAGCCAGACCTGTTTACACTACACATTGAGCGTAGTAAACTACGATTTTGGTCCCCAAACTACGCAACTACGCATGCTTGTCTTATACTACGCAAACGTTTCGTTTCGACTACACATTTTGACATTTTGAATACGCAAAAACGCGAGCGAGTTCCGATCCATAATTTGTACTAACCGGTTGTGTACTGCGTGCAAAACATGCCCGGCGCCCGCGAGAGTAGCGTAGTCAGTTGGTCTTGCTGCTGTTCTTACAACTATCGCGGGCGTTTCAGCACATACTTTTCTGAACGCGGTCACTTCGCAGCCCATTCTTTCTGGAGGGAAAAAAATGGCTACAGCGACGAACACGGATTCAGAAGACTTTGGCGATCAACCGCCACGGAGCAAAAAAAAGAAGCTTGGTCAAACTCCCAGCAAGGCTTTTCTGCAAAAGTACTATGAGGAGCATCCATGCCTAGTTTCGTGGAGAAAAGGGAAGCATTTTGCCCACTGCACTGTGTGCAACACGGCTTTTTCAGTGAAGCACAGTGGGCTTTACGACCGTGTAACCGCCACAAGAAAAGCACTTCTCGTGAGGAATTCGAGAAATCCCGACCAAAGCAGAGGAAAAATTGGACTGTTTTGTGAAGAAACCCGTGCCAGGGAAAGAAGACCAAGACAAGCTCACTTTTGAGAGATCGGTAACCAGAGCAGAGGCAATGACCTGCCATATTATTATTATTGCCGACGCAAACCTGTTCTATTTATATGCAAATTTGCCTTCATGTTGATACACATACTCCCAGTCCCTACTTTTTGTGACTTGATGTTCTCAGATTGTCACAGGTCTTGAATAGGGGGTCCCACTGTATATGAACTGCATACCCCTCAACATAGCTTTTTTTTAACAAATGCATGGGTGAAACTTTTCCGCCTTAGGGCGGAAATCCGCCAAATGAAATTGGTCAAATAAAGAATTCCTGATTTTGGAAATCTGTAAAAAAAAAAGAAGAATTGGTTTTTTTTTTGGTTTTTTTTCGCCGGCCATCCGATCTGTATTTTCTCTAACACAGTGACCGGACATCGCTGAATCTTTGTTTCCCTGAGCGCGCGAATTATCGGACTACAGCTTGGCATTTGTTATCATTGTTTACTGTGCAAATTTGTGTGTTTGAGATACCAGGAAAGGCCTACTTTTACCCTTAAAAAGCCTGATTTTTCGTTTTCTTCCGGAGGGCTTCGCCCCCCCCTGGGCCCCGCAAGAGGACGTTGCCCCTGCACCCCACCAGGGCGTGGGCGGCCCCTGGACCCCGGCCTCATTTTTCTTATTTTTAATTCTGATCAGTTTCACCCATGCAAATGTTCCAAACTAGTTAATAATTTTTTTCTTAACAAATAAACTTAATGCTTGGCTTGTATTTTTGTGGGGGCTTTGTTTGTATTTGTATGAGGAGTATTGTTCACATTGTAATAGTTTTGTTTGGAGTGTTGAGTGTTTGTTTTAGTACGGTATAAGTAACTGTTCTGTTTTGCGGTTTGGGTTGATCAAATTGAAATACTACACATTCACCTGCCAAACTACACATTTGCCTTATTTTCACACCCAAAACTACACATGGTACATTTCAGGGGTAGGCAGGTCTGGTAGACCGTAAGCTGCGATAATATAAAAGGACAAAAAATGATATTTGATATGAAATGATGATATGATATGGAATATGATATGATATATATGATAAGATACATATGATATAATATGGAATATAATATGGAATATACCGCAACACGGTGGCCTAGGAGTGGTAAGGCGTCCGCCCAGGGAGCGGGAGGTCGTGGGTTCGAATCCCGGCCGGGTCATACCTAAGACTTTAAAATTGGCAATCTAGTGGCTGCTCCGCCTGGCGTCTGGCATTATGGGGTTAGTGCTAGGACTGGTTGGTCCGGTGTCAGAAAAATGTGACTGGGTGAGACATGAAGCCTGTGCTGCGACTTCTGTCTTGTTGTGTTTGGCGCACGTTAAATGTCAAAGCAGCACCGCCCTGATATCACCTCGTGGTGGACTGGGCGTTAAGCAAACAAACAAACAAACAAACAAACAAATATAGAATATAATATGATGTGATATATGCTATGCTATGCTTCGATGTATGATATGATATGATATGGTATGAATAGAGCTTAAACAATGACCACGAGTTGATTACTGGAAAATAAACCACGAGTGGGTATTTGCAGCCGCTTGGTAATTCACGAGTGTGCGGAGCACACGAGTGAATTACCAAGCGGCTGCAAATACCCACGAGTGGTTTATTTTCCAGTAATCAACGAGTTGTCATTGTTTAAGCTATTTATACAACGACCAACACGGGTCGAACATGCAGTCATGCAGACGACATTTTGTAGGCAATTTCATTTCAGCCTAATCACTCAGAGTGTCAAATGCGCGTCATTCAAATAGTCCCTATTCTTTTACTTTATTCTTAGTCTCCGACTCGTCGGCATTATACTTGTCTCGTCTAAATATCGGACCCCATTGCTACGATTAAAACACAATAGCGTTTATATAGCTATTCTGACATTACATTCTGTGTTAAAATCATGTTTTTGTCAGCAGCAAGGACCAGAATGGTCCATGTCGTTGATTGCAGACGACGGTTCCCTTTCCGCATGAAGCCACGGAAATAACCGAACATTGAAAAACCCACGGACATGTATTACGGAGAAAACTCGGGATAACCGGATGTTTAGCATTACGTCAATATGCTAGGAATCCTATGACGTCATGACGTATCATACTTGCCTACGTAGATTGTATACATGTTCGAAAGTCTGACTTCTGTTGTGAATTCGCGTGGTGAAGACTGCGGTAAATCTGTAGATGATAAGAGAACAAGGATTGTCTCAGAAGAAACGACTAAATGTTTCAGACCGGTAACTTCATTTCAACATTGCACTATAATGGACGTTCTATGTGACAGGAGAGTTTGCTGATTTTGTGTTAAACATTGGAGAGATCGTCTGCTAGAATCAGAGATAGGTCGCTTCAGATTGCAGCTTCTGGAAATTTGCAAGGTTTGTTGCCTGTTAAAGAACTGGATTTTACACGTAATGTATGTCATGTACAGTAAGCAACAACAAAAACACACACAAAGCAAATGGCATTGTCTGTCGACTAGGCATACACGTCAGCCATTGTTGTTACAGTTTTGAGTCAACATTGTACGTATTCTTCCGCAACAGGGTCCAATCGTCTGGGTTTCAAATGTTCTAAAAATAAATTCTAGTGTTGATTATTTTTTAGCCCTCTTTATTCTTACTTCGAATAATCCACGTGTGATTTTTGGGTTTAATCAAAGTAGTTCGTTCTAATTTCTCACTTGTCTAAAAATAATCAACTAGATTTAATCCACCCCTCGGTTGCATTGCAGGAGATGTATGATATGATATAACTAAGATATGATATGATATGAGATGATATGATAATTATGATATATGACATGATTTTGATATCGTATCTTACCATATACCATGTCATAATTATCATGCATTGTCATACTGTTTGCAGCTTTCTGCCAACGCCACAGAGAGCGACGTCATCAACAATGTACGGAGCTACACGAGCGGATTATCGAAGACTAACGAAGTGACTGTGGTCACCGCCTATTTCAACATTGGCCAGCTGGATAAATCAGCACCAGGAGAAGGTATGTGTGTGTGGGGGGAAGGGGGATTGTGTGTCATTAAAAAGCTCGCTGAAGCTTGCAATATTCATGATTCATTAACTTCTACCAATATTTGGTCTGTGTTGGTCTGTGTCGAGCATAACTCCGGATATGCACGAAAACTACACTTTTTGCCATAACGTGCCATAACTTATCGATTATTGCGATATTTATCCATTCGAATACAGAGCCGGACTAGGTAAGCACTAGGGGGGGGGGGGGGGGGTTACAGGTGGGGGTCCAGGGGGCAAAGCCCCCTTGGTGGGTGTTGCAAGGGGGCGAAGCCCCCTTGAAGCTGAACGTTTTCTGATGTTTCTGGAGGGAAAGGAAGCCTCTCCTTGAACGAAAAAATGTAAATTCGACAGCAAGCTGTATAGCAAGAATTGATCCAGATGCAACCCCCCCCCCCCCCCTCCCTCCCCCACAAAAAAAAGCGTTTGGGAGGTACATGCTTAAGCCGGGGAAGGGGGGGGGTGCGCAACCCCTGTAACCCCCCCCCCCCCCCCCCCCCTAGTACGGCCCTGGAATATATAGCTGTCTAAGTGTGATGATTTCTTAGGGATTTGATAACTTTAAAACCAAAAAGTGGCTGCCGATTTCGCAAAATGGGCAAGTTTTAGATAGAATCCTTCACGCATTTTCGGCAAAATGCCGCCGATTTCGAGTAATGGGCCGGCAGCGTTTTGGCGATTACGCGAAATGGGCAAACATGTTGCCAATTCCGCGAATTCGGCACGACGTATAAATATATATATACATCATCTCTTAATTTTCTGCTTTTTGCAGGCCGTTACACACCCAACCTGTACAAGAAATGGATGGCGAGTTTCGGCTATCTCGACAACCGTCTCATCGTCTTTGCCGACGCGCAAGACACCGTCGACCTCTTCAAGCGCATCAGGGCCCGCTATCCCCCGGAACGAACCACCATCTTCCTCGTCGAACGACAAGAGTTGTGGGCCTTCAGACTGGAGAAAGAAATCGCCGCCATTTATTCACAGCCGAATTATCCCAAGCACCCACCAAACACGATCAACCCCCTGTACTCTTGCGCAATGCATGCCAAATTTGAGCTGGTACAACGAGTGATCCGCGAGCGACTGTACACGACTCCTTTCATAACGTGGTTGGACATAGGGCTGTTCAGAGGGGAAGTGGGCAAAAACCAGACGATCCACCTGACTGCGCCTACCGACTTGGACAGAACAAAAGTCGGGTATAGCGAGATAAATAAGTTTGAGAACATGAGCGCCCGAGACGTGATAGCGAGGAATAAGCTGTGGGTCAGTGGTGGCACTTTCGTGGGCACGCCTGATGTGGTGTATGAATACTGCAGTGACTACAGAAGAGCTGTTCGACTCCTGCTGGACATGAAACTCATGAGCACTGACCAACAGGTACGTTGTTTCTGTGTGGGTGTTTGTAGAGGGTATATACAAGGTGGTCCAAAAAAAGCGCCCCATTTTTTTGTTTATCTCATTTTTGACTGCGGAGAGAGATTTAGAAAATGTATTCACCAAACAATAGCAGAATGATGGGAGATTATGTCTTGCACATTTGGTAGAAACTGGTCTGTCCTTAGAAGTTGATAATATGCTCTATTCAGGCTTCTCTTCGTAGAAGAACTGTTGCAACACCAACGTTGAAATTGTCCATGACTCGTCCAATCATGGCAGCTGTCAGCTGGTATGCACCTGATTTCCCTTCTGATGTCGTCCCACAGAGCTGCTAGGGTCTGGGGATTGTTGCCGTATATCCTGTCCTTGAGGAACCCCACAGAAAGTAGTCGGGTTGGTTGAGATCAGGGGAGTCAGTGCGTCGTAAAATGAGTCTATCTCCAGGGAAGAGGAGCCTGGGTAGAGCATAAGTGGATAATGTGTTGCGGTAAGATTATTGTTACGTTACTTTGTTAGAATGAATATGTATTTGATGTTTGAAACGTGTCGCGACCAACCTGATAGGTAGGACCTTAACTTCTCACACAGAAGGAGTCAGGAACTCAAGTGGTAAAGTTCAACAAAATGAAGACTTTATTGCTGCTAGAAAATAAAGGATGAGTGGATGAGAATGAAAGGATGTTGATGAAAATGATGGGGGAATGAACAAGAACTGCTGGGCTCTGCTCTACTACAGCACAAAGAAAGTTAGTGATGATGATGATGATTGATGATCAGGAATGAAGGGGGGGCGGCAATGATGATAAGGCAAAACATCATGTTAACACAATTGCACATCAACATACATGTGGTTATGGCAATGACATACATAAGGCCACGCACACATGTGAGAAAGCAAAAATAAACAACACAACTGTCACTTTTGTCAATGAAATACTAAGGTAGCTGAATGTGCGACAATGCCACACGTACGGCCTTAAAGGTGAGTGCAAACGTGTTCTTCACCAACATATCTACGCCGAACTCGGGTTATAAACCCTCGAGCAATGACTGGCGCTTGTTCAAGCTAGAATGACATGTGAAAGTTACTTCCCTTTAAATCAGCCAAGATGCGAATGGTGAGTGTGACGAACGCCAATTAGATGCTTGCGCTGATGACACGGAGTGAGTGCGAAGATGATGATCTCCCCTGCCTACCCCCTTACTGCAAACGTTGAGCAGTAACGTTGAAAGGGGTTAGACAGACGAACAGACGATGAAACATCTCCCCCTCCTTCTACCCCTTTACTGCAGGCGTTGAGCAGTACCGACGAAGGGGGAAAGAGGAAGACGAATAGACACGATGTAGATATCTCCCCCTCCTTCGACCCCTGTCTGCAAGCGTTGGGCAGAACTGATGAAGGGGGAAAGAGGAAGACGAACCGACGCTGACGATAGACGATGGCCTCCCCTGACCCAGTGCGCTGAGAACGACGAACAGCCTGCACTGTCAGGGAAGCAGTGACGGCGATGATGACAGACGAGTAGATGACAGATGACAAGACGATATCGGCGACGGCGAGGACGGCCAACGACGGGCAGCGGGACTCCAGACGACAATCTCGCCCTTGTGACGAAGCTCCACGCAGGCACCCTTTTCAGTTTGCAGATGAGGCCGTGCTCGACAAATAAATGAAAGAAAAACACAGGCCTATAAGGCCATAATTAGAACACATGGTACTCAAATGCGAAATGATTCACAAGGCAAAAAGAGTTTAGCCAACAAACAAAACAGAGGTCACTCCATAATATTTACACAAAAGCTAACTGGAGTGTGTGACCAAAAATCAACCTTACTGTCACTTTCAAGTCTTGCAACTTTAGACTCATTTCACAAATTCATGTAACATTTTCCAACCAGAAAAACACGCTTATTTCAGAGCATGGAATGATAACCAAAATGAGCGTGAATGACAATGAAGGGGGAATGAAATAAAGTGAAAAGGCCATGAGCTAAATTCTACCTCCCTTTTACCACCCTCCACCCGACCTACAACACAAACTAGAGACCAAAACACGTGGACAACAGAAGACATTTACACACACAAAAATACTCACATGGAAGAACCTCTATCCTTCCCCTGGTGAATATTTCCCTTTTCACGGCAAAGCCGACGACAACAATAATGTTCAGGGCCGGACTACCGGGGGGGTTATGGGGGTTGCGCAACCCCCCCCCCCCCCCCCCCTAGCCTAAACATGTACCTTACTTATTTAATTTTTTTTTATTATTGCTTATTTTATGCCGTTTCATGCAAGGAGAATTCCTATCTCAGAATATGACCTACCCGTCAGCTTCAGGGGGCTTCGCCCCCTGACCCCCACAACGAGGGGGGGTGGGTGGGTTCTAGGGTTTCCGGACCCCCCCCCCAGCCAAAAAATAAAAATATTGAATGAGGTATGCATTTCTTTATTTTACATTGAGTTTCAATTTTTAGGGTATTAATCAGTGACAAAATCTGCTGCCTGAAACTGGTAATGATCATCCTCAGACTGCACCAGATTGCACCATTTTGCATTCTTTTTTTCAAAATTTTCCGGGGGGGCATGCCCCCGGACCCCCCTAGCAAGCTAGGCGCTTTGCGCCGTCGCCTCGGCGCTTCGCGCCTTCACACCCATATCTTCACAATATACTTTTGAAAAAAACCAGTCATAAAATTAACTGATCCGCCCCTGCCGCCAGGGGGGACATCCCCTTGGGCCACCACTGGCAACCCCCCCCCCCCCTCCTCTTCGCCTAGTCCGGCCCTGATGTTGAAAACTTGACCGGGTTGACATGAGTCACACCACGTACTTGGGCCGACAGCAGTCGCGCCACATTCCAGAACACACAATCGAGGTGTTACTGCTTCCAAAGTTCTTTGGCTTCTGCCCCGAATCCCGTTCAGCGCTGAGCGCAGACGACGGGTGAGCGCTAGCGACGCGTGCTCCCCGCAATGCGGTCACGAAACACGGACACACTACACACCGCGGCTGGCGGTTTGTCGATTTAGAAACTACCCTGCAACCCATCTCGCGACAAATAGTATGGTTTTATTCATAGTTAATATGTAAAGCGTGGAGAGCATACTTCACTGTGGTTTGCGCTATATAAGCTGTCATTATTGTTATCATTATATTATTATATTATCAACTACTAAGGAAAGACCAATTTATACCTAATTTCCAAGACATAATCTCCCATCATTCGGCTATTGTTTGGTGGATTTGTTTTCTAAATCTCTCTTCGCAGTCAAAAATGAGATCAAAAAGAAAATAGGGCGGTTTTTTGGTTACCACCCTGTTATATGGAGGGGGGGGGCGGTGTGTGTGTGATTTATTCTTTAAGACTTTAAAATTGGCAATCTAGTGGCTGCTCCGCCTGGCGTCTGGCATTATGGGGTTAGTGCTAGGACTGGTTGGTCCGGTGTCAGAATAATGTGACTGGGTGAGACATGAAGCCTGTGCTGCGACTTCTGTCTTGTGTGTGGCGCACGTTAAATGTCAAAGCAGCACCGCCCTGATATAACCCTTCGTGGTGGACTGGGCGTTAAACAAACAAACAATTTGGGGTGTAGCCGCATTTGGCATGAAATGAAACTCTTACCTTCAAGTCATAGTGTGTTACTACCATACTCTCGTATTGTCTCCCCCAACCTCCCCCACCCCACCCCACCCCACCCCACCCCACCCCAAGCCCATTCAGAAAAATCTTGACTTGCCAACCTCTGTCGTTGGAATCAAGAAAGCCATCTTCCAGACTAACTCAGACAGAACATCTGTCTGTCCAATTGTTTACACTCGACCCCCCCCCCCCCCCTCCCTCCCTAAGAGTATGTTTATCTCTGTTTCTCTGTCTGTCTGTCTGTCTGTCTTACTGTTAACGTTGCATGTTTTCCCAGGGGAGTTATGCATGAGTGCCGTGTAAAGTACACGCCGACTTCAGCGAAGTCATGACTTGAAAGTCGCCACCTACCGCAGGCGCTCAGTCGGTATGCACGGGTGACGACCAGACCGCCGACTTTCAAGTTGCCGTGTAAAGCAAGGTCACCAGTCAATCTATTTTTATAACGAGGAATTCCTTCCTTTGCGCATGCGCTAGGGTCATTCGATAACATCCTCCCGCTTCCTCGCACGGTGAGTTCGACTATTCAGAGACGGAGAGCAGTGAAATATGGGTCAGTGCTACTTTGCGCTGAAACGAATCAAAGATGTCTTCGCTAATCTTATCGGTGTTGGTTCTAAAATAATATGACAAGGGAAGTGAATCTCGCAAAAAAAAAATCTTTTTAGTCCAGCACTTCCAACTATTGGGTTCTGTCTAAAAACGATTACGGCGCAAAATTCGTCGACTTTGATGGCGGAAAACCATGAAAATGGCCATTCTGTTCGCTGAAGTCGGCGTGTAAACCATTTAGACGACCTCCGGAGCACGTCTAAATTTAGTCGCCAGTTTCGGTGGTACAAGCGTGTAGTCGCCACCCGTGCATACCGTGTACCTCGCGGTTGGCGGCACTCGCTGTTTGCACGCCGCCTAAACGTTTAGACGTCACTCATACATAACACCCCTGGACTATTTTTTTTAGTTCAAAGCTGTTTCAGATTGTTTCCTTTTGTGACAGGTCATTTACATTATGAACCAGGCCAGTTTCCACGATAAGTTTAAACCGAGAGTACAACTACAGCCTTACACAACGGGATCTGGTTGGGACTGGTTCTACATAGCTTACGTCATGAAGGACGCGCCGTTACTTCATGAAGGACGCGCCGTTACGTCATGATCACGTCATACACACAGTTATATAGGTTCTGACTGTGTATTCAACTTATAGATTTCATTCATCCATATTTCCCTTACTAATAATAATAACACTAAAAAAACATTCTTTTATAGCGCTGTTCACCGCCGAATGGCAGTCTCATGGCGCTTTACATTAGACATTAAAATTTAACATTTTACATAAAAAGTTTTCTCGTAAGAAATAGCATACAAGCATTAAAAATAAGGCGAAGCCATCAAGGCTCACGTAAGAAATCGACAAACAGTAACACAAACTCAATCACTCCGTCACACACACACACACACACACACACACACACAGAAAGAGCATAGGTGAAACTGTGCAAGAAAGCGAGACACTAGATCTAGATCTGTCTGTCTGCATGTAGCCTACTTACAAGGACACGACTGCCAACTAGTCTCGGCGCGCTCAAAATAATAATGACCGAGACTGTCAGTACTTCCTTCGCGTGACGTCTAACCCTCTTACGTCATAATGTGACGTCAATGTAATGTGACGTCTTCAAATGTTAGAGTTTCTACCACAGACATACACACGCACAGACGCACGCACGCACGCACGCACAGACAGACAAAGTTACGATCGCATAGGCTACACTTACGTGAGCCAAAAACAATTCATAGACAACGACCACTTATAGTTATATAAAATAATCTAGAAATTTTTTTTTAAAGATGGAAAAAAAACAAAAAAAAACACGTAAGATAAGTAATAGACACATAGTTACACATGTTTATTTGTTTTGCTTAACGCCCAGCCGACCACGAAGGGCCATATCAGGGCGGTGCCACACATAAAAAGTCTGACAATAAAACAGAACTCACATAAAAGCGTACAGATCTAAAACAGAACGAAGATGTAACATAGACTGTGGGGCAACAAACTACAATTTATTCCCCCCTCTGCTTCTTTACCTCTGTAAACTTGTAGGGGTAGTTATTTTTCGATAATGACCCAGCAACCAAACAAATAACGACCCAGCAACAGCCTGAATCCTCGATAGTGCAATGGGTTGAGAGGTTGTTCTGTTTCGGTACTACTTTTTGCGACTGAAAAGTTCCGAACGCTCTAATGTACGAAGTATACATCTCTGGAGCAAACAATACAAACATACCGCATTTAAATTAACAACTACAGGCCTGAACACATGAATCTCCATATAAAATCCATGAGTTGGGTTGTTTTCTGAATCTCATCTGCCGTGCTCAAGCCGTTCATCACAAGCAATTTCCCAAGGCAAGTAACTCATACTTTGTCTAGCGACAAGAGTAGTTCCCCTTCTTTTCACTCAGTTCCTTCGACAACAGACTGCAATCCGACGGTCAGTTTTCAACAATATTTCATTTAATAAACAGATCACACGCAACCAAATGCACACATCTCATCAATTTAAACAACATAAAGGGGTTTCATGCACTATTTTCCCCAGAAAACTGAACTTCATACAGTTTTTAACGTTAGAACACGGGTGCAAAAGTTCGTCTGCTAGTCCCATTTGACGAAAAAGCATTATCCTAAGCGATACCAAAACATATACAGAACACACAATATCTGCCTTTGCCGCCACAGCAGAATAACAGCATATCTGTGTACTTGATTTTAGTCCAAAATAGGAAAACTGACAAGAAGTGTTAACAGAATGGAATGATTTGCACGGAACTATACAACCGCGCATTAATCGATCGCCTGCGCAGGTTGACTGGTTGAGAGAATAGGATTCGATCAAACTTTCGCAAAAAAACTCCTCTTTTCTTTGAATAACTGAAGAAAGGAGGAATAAAGAGGTTACACACCTCGTCTCAGTGATTATAAAAAATAATGGTCTCAGTTCGCGGTCATGAAAAAGCTCGCTAAAGCTCGCATTTTTCATGATCCGCTAACTTCGACCATTATTTATGATAATCACTGAGACTCGGCATGTAACCTCTACATCTCTGCATTACTAGCTAACGTAGAGTTCGTTCCGCCATACTTAGGTAGATTTCATTACGCCTTACTTGGGCAGATTTCATTACGCCATATTTAAGTAGACTTCATTTCGCCATATTTAAGTAGATTTCATTACGCCATATTTAAGTAGATTTCATTTTGCCATATTTAAGTAGATGTGATTAATACAAGCTTGTTGTGAATGACACTAACCGAATTGTAACCTACTTAACTTCCAACTGACAATGCTTTAATATATTATATGCTACACTGTTTACCCAGTTTTAGTAGGCCTATGAAGATTGTTTTAGAACCATAGCTTTAGTAACAATGCTTTATATATATATAATACTAGAATGAATACCCGCTTCGCCGGGTAGCCGGCTTCGCCGGGAAGAAGTACTTAGAGCCGTACGCCGGCTTCGCCGGGTCCGAACAATGGACCCGCCAAGCTTAGGTCCCTCCCAGATTCGTGGAATGGGAACAGCACGAAAATGATTCAGTGGCCATAATGCCATTCCTGACCATATCGAGTCCCATCCTTGTCGACGAATGTAACCGTGTTAATCACCTTTGGAGGCGAACTCCACTCAAACAGGACTGAGCAAGTCATGGCTTGTAAAAGGAAGGCCAGTACATAAATTTACACAAAAGCCGCCAGACCACATCACAAACAGAACTGAACAATGCACAGGTGTTGCTCACATAGAGACACACACACACACACACACACACACACACACACACACACACACACACACACACACACACACACAAAAACACAGAGAAGCCGTATCTATAGAGAGATAGATGACAGTGTATTTTTCGCGTGGCTATAAATTGATTCGACCTTTGCACTTTTACAGTGAGGATAATTTACGGGTCCAATTTACGTTCTGGACACTGCGTTGACCTTCTAAAAATAGTAACAGTAACAGAACGCCGGGAATATCCGAAGACGCTCCACTCACACTATAGTGCACCATTACGAAGGAAGGGAGGTAAACGCTGAAAACCTGGAGAATATGAGAAGATAAGGAAGAGTTACTTATAATGGTGAAATGAACACAAAAACCAAAATCGATTCAGCGCTGCGCGCTGAGAGCACGTGTTGAAATATCTCATCGATGATATTGTGTCCGGGGTGTAGCTGAATACGGTGTCCAAATTTGAAAAAGATCCACCGAGAACTTTGGCGTTGTGATGTGGTGTAGCGGCTATGGTGTGTCGGTATGGGGGCCCGGGTAGCTGAGGTGGAACCAAAATCGGTTCAGCGCTGCGCGCTGAGAGCACGTGTTGAAATATCGACCAGGTTGTGTCCTGTACCGGGTCAACCTGAATATGCCCACCAAATTTGAAGCAGATCCATCGAGAACTTTGGCCGTGCATGGCGAATACACAAACAGATACACAGACACACAGACACACACACACACACACAGACACAAGACGTATATATATATATATGCTACACTGTTTACCAAGTTTTAGTTGGTCTATGAAGATTGTTTAGTACCATAGCTTTAGTAACAATGCTTTATATGCTACACTGTTTACCAAGTTTTAGTTGGTCTATGAAGATTGTTTAGTACCATAGCTTTAGTAACAATGCTTTATATATATGCTACACTGTTTACCCAGTTTTAGTTGGTCTATGAAGATTGTTTAGTACCATAGCTTTAGTAACAATGCTTTATATATATATACTACATTGTGTACCTAGTTTTAGTTGGTCTATGAAGATTGTTTAGTACCAGCTTGCTGTGAACAACTAGGAACCCGATTCACTTCCAGCTCGCAATATTTCATACTACCAACCTTACGTAGCTTTTAGTACCAACTTATTGTGTATGAAACTAGCCGAACTGGAACCAGATGATCTACCGATTCTTACTATTCTGACGACAGGAATACAATTTCATCGCGTGTGAAAGACTTTTGCTTTAGGTCGAAGCACAAACGTAACACATGTGTGATGTTTTTCTTGTAATTTCTCATAATAAAAGTTGATTCTCGATGCTACAATGCTGGCTTCTTTACCTTTTTGACTCACATGCGAAGCAAAAGTGAGTCTATGTACTCACCCGAGTCGTCCGTCCGTCCGTCCGTCCGGACGTCCGGACGTCCGTCCGTCCGTCCGTCCGGAAAACTTTAACGTTGGATATTTCTTGGACACTATTCAGTCTATCAGTACCAAATTTGGCAAGATTTTGTATGATGACAAGGCCCCAAAAAACATACGTAGCATCTTGACCTTGCTTCAAGGTCAAGGTTGCAGGGGCCATAAATGTTGTCTAAAAAACAGCTATTTTTCACATTTTTCCCATTTTCTCTGAAGTTTTTGAGATTGAATACCTCACCTATATATGATATATAGGGCAAAGTAAGCCCCATCTTTTGATACCAGTTTGGTTTACCTTGCTTCAAGGTCAAGGTCACAGGAGCTCTTCAAAGTTGGATTGTATACATATTTTGAAGTGACCTTGACCCTGAACTATGGAAGATAACTGTTTCAAACTTAAAAATTATGTGGGGCACATGTTATGCTTTCATCATGAGACACATTTGGTCACATATGATCAAGGCCAAGGTCACTTTGACCCTTATGAAATGTGACCAAAATAAGGTAGTGAACCACTAAAAGTGACCATATCTCATGGTAGAAAGAGCCAATAAGCACCATTGTACTTCCTATGTCTTGAATTAACAGCTTTGTGTTGCATGATCTTGGATGACCTTGAGTCAAGGTCACATGTATTTTGGTAGGAAAAATGTGTAAAGCAGTTCTTAGTGTATGATGTCATTGCTAGGTTTAGTTATGTAAAGGTCAAGGTCAAGCATGTGAGTCGTATGGGCTTTGCCCTTCTTGTTTAAATTCCTGTCAGGCTTAAGATAAGCACTAGACAAGACATTATCAGCTTCTACGATTTAACATTTAGACAATTTAGTTTTAATACATTCTAGTAAACTGGGCATTTTTCTATTTTTTTTTCTCTCTCTGCTCTTAATCTTCTCTATTAATGGACTTTTTTTTTTTTTTTACAAATACTTTTCTATATATATATCGCTCTATATGTGTCGAAAATCTAACTCTGAATTAAACATGCACACAATTGTAAACTGGGAATTAATATGCCTGCCTGCAACCTGCGTGCTGCTCAATCTAAGCCTGTGTATATGTGTCCCTGTATTCTTTGTAGTCGTTTAGAAGGAATGCATACGCGTATATACACGAAATCGTTGCCATAAAAACAAGAGGCGAAGCCATCAAGGCTCACGTAAGAAATCGACAAACAGTAACACAAACTCAATCACTCCGTCACACATACACACACACACACACACACACACACACACACACACACACACACACACACACACACACACACACACACACACACAGAAAGAGCATAGGTGAAACTGTGCAAGAAAGCGAGACACTAGATCTAGATCTGTCTGTCTGCATGTAGCCTACTTACAGGACACGACTGCCAACTAGTCTCGGCGCGCTCAAAATAATAATGACCGAGACTTTCAGTACTTCCTTCGCGTGACGTCTAACCCTCTTACGTCATAATGTGACGTCAATGTAATGTGACGTCTTCAAATGTTAGAGTTTCTACCACAGACATACACACACACGCACGCACACACAAACACACACACACACACACGCACAAACGCACAGACAGACAAAGTTATGATCGCATAGGCTACACTTACGTGAGCCAAAAACTGTTCTGCTTTGGTAATACTCATTGATGTTGACTTAAATCGTCCATTCAACAACATAAGGAACTTTGGTATCGTCATTTAAAGTAAATGGTAATAAATACGGTACGCATACATATACGTACTATTTCATGATCAAGCATACACAAAATAATGTTTCATTCTGTAAATTATGAAAAGAATGCTGAGTTCTGGAAGGAAACTTGTATGAACATGTTTACAGGAAATCTTGTCGGAAAACAGTGTAAGTTTAAAGGCATATGTACGCGCTCCCGTGTTTACAAAGTGTAGTTTGCCCATAATCGATGTCAAACGCACCATAAGACCATGTAATGACGATATGTCGCCATGCGCGGACCATATACATGCATTACAGCTTGTTTTAGAGTCTCAAAAACTTTGGATGTAAACAAAGACGCGGAGTTATTTCCCTTGCGTCAACGCTACCTCTGTTGGCAAATCTATAAATAGGACGATCCAGATCAAAATGAAAATTAACATATCTCAACATTGAAGGGGTCCTAGACCACAATATTTTGCAGGGAACTTAATTTAGCATGTCTCCAGCTGTTGGTAAAGCAATTAGCGTGTATAGCTCTTTCTCACTTCTAGTCAAGTACGAGTTATCTTTCCATGCTCTTCAACGAAGGAGAAACGCTGGGTTAGTTCCGGTATCTTCTACATCATGGCGTCTGCACTGAAAGAAAGCTCGCTCAGAGTGTGTGGTGGTGGAAAGCAGTACTGTGTCATTTGACATAACTATCGTGGAAAAATTATTGAAGGAAGAGTTGTCAGGCTACATACACTTCCAACAAACAAGCAACTGAAAAGAGCTTGGGAGCAGCGCCTACGTGTTACTCTTTCTTTTAGAAAATGACAAGATTTTGTGCAACTTGACAGAGTGACTTTCTCGTCTAGTTAATCAGATGGGTATTATTTGTTCATGTACATAAAAGTGTAAAAGAATGTTGTTGTACAACATACTTCCTTCAATCATTAGTGCATTTTGCTCTTGTCTGTGTGAAACAGTAACAGGCACATGAGCTGTAAGAATTTCCGTGTCTCAGTATGACTGTAGTCTCTAGTGTCACTATAAATCTCAGTCATTGACTCTGTGTATGTCACTCATTGATGCTTACATTCCCAATGCATGGAAGACAGAAATTATAAAACTAGTATGCATGAAAACTGATGCTGGTTTGTACTCCAAATTTTTGTATCCAGTTAAAATATGTCTGAGAAGTTGAACGCAAACCAACCAGGTGTGAGCGTGTGTTGTAAGGAGTGCACTATTTTGTAACGTGGGATTATGTACATGAAATTATAAATAGGGTTTGTGTGGTGTGTATCTATGCTTTTTATGTTTTTAAGGGAAAAATATTTATTACCTGTGTGTGATTACATTTTGTTTTTTAATCACAGTTGGCTGAAATATTTGCCGAGGAACGACAATGCAGTGTATTATATAATTATATATGTATTCAAAGAATAAAGACATGATGAATCTGAAGCTTGATGAATGACTTGTTTTACAGATAATCACACACACTTCAACAGACGCAGTTGATACAGTTTGGGTTTTATTTATCTAAAACATATACAAACAATAGCAGTTTAACAAAGTTGGTAAACAATGTAAAGTAAAACAACTGAAGTAACATTAAAGAGCCATGAACTGGTAATGTGAAACTGCTCTTAGGCTAATGTCAGATGGAGCTCGCAAAACACGAAACAAAAGCCGAACAAAAGCAAAACATGGTGCTTTTGTGTGTTGTTTTGCTTTTGTTCGGCTTTTGTTTCGTGTTTTGCGAGCTCCGTCTGACATTAGCCTTAGACAACACGCACATCCAGTTAACAACAATAAATGCATGACTACCAAGCATCAAAAGGACTCACTGATTCACGCACAAATTCCGCGTGTGCTCAATAATTATTGATAACATTTAACACATAGGCTACAAGTTCGTGACACTGACAGTCGAAGTGGTCTGTCAAATGCTAACTTGAATCATTTGTTTCCACAGCATTATCGATAGCATCCTTGCCATCTTTTCGCAGCTGAAACGTGCCTCTTGCTCTGCGCACTAATTCTTCTTTTTTTCCACTGACAAGTTGGCCATGTTTCCGAAGAAAATCTTTCAATTCTTTCACGTTCATGCGCTCGACTGCCGCCTCTATCTTAACCGGAACTTACCGAACCAAAGGGACGAAACTCGTGCACACCTCCGGCCTCGCTAGTGAGAAAGAGCTATAGTCATCGAGTACATATGGCTTTAAGTATCCTGTGCTCGATCACTATTCATCGACTTTGCCAGTTCACTTTTTATCAAAAGACGAATTCCGAAAATAACTGTTGGGTTTATATGAGTTGTGGTGTAGTTCGTGGTATTACAGGGGTTCCGGACCCCACCCCCCCCCCCCCCCCCCCCACCCCCTCCCAGCTGTCCAAAAAATAGATTTTTTTTTTGTCTGAAAAAAAACCAAAAAACTTTTCTGTCTGTAAATTGCCATTATTTGATACTAACTTTAAAAAAAACAAGAAATTCCTCCGAGGTAGGAAAAACACCCCAGTAGGTCAAAGCGAAATAACCATTCTCACTGCCACCAACTGAGAAGGTTATTTCCCTTTGACCATTAATATGTCCCTCTATAAGTCCTTGTAGAATCTTAATCCACCAATAACTCCCTAACCGTGTGTTTGATTGGTCCCAATTTTTGTAAGGACCGTCTCAGGAATGTATAGAACCTGTTCACCAAGTTTGGTGACGATCGGTCCGTTCATTCTTGAGATCTATATGCGAACACAAACACACACCCAAACAAACAAACAAACACATCGAGCGAAACCTATACACACCCCTATACCGGGGGTGTAATAATGAGTGGCTGCTGACACCAGTTGATCATGTTTAAAATCAAGGATAAGCCACAAATTGTTTATAAGATAGCTAAAATTCTTCAGCTTCAAGCCCCCCATGTTGTAACCCCCCCCCCCCCCCCCCCCCCCCCCTCTGGCTTAACTGCTCCGCCCCTGGATGTCAGTCGATCGCATGATTTCGTTCGCTAGTAATACGTCTACAATGTTACGTGTACCTTGACTCGGTGTTTCCATGAAAAACGAAGGGGAACACGAGGAAGACCAACTCTTCCACAACTCATAAAAACTCGACAGGGTTATTTCTGAACATTGTCTATTCCTATGTCAAAATTGCACCTCATTGCTGAGAATGGATGTGTGAGGTATGAACGGAGATCAAAACAAGATATGTTGCTCAGTTTTATGTTGTATGTATTTACACCACATGCACAATCGAATTGCTCAGTTGAGATTATAAAGTTTGTTAAGTCTAAAAATGTTTCACGATCAAAACCGTGCTGGTTCCATTTGTCTTTGGTGATTTGATCGTGTTCGCAATAACTTGTTTTAATTGTTTGGACATTTTGATTTTGTTTTGTATAATTGTAACGTTAGTGCAAGTTGTGTGTGTGTGTGGGGGGGGGGGCGTTAGGCATTGTGTTCAGCTATGTAAATGTATGTATCTGGCTGTCGTTGTGTTTTGCCTTTGTACTCTCGTATTGGTTGTTGAAAATGATCGTGCATTTCAAAATGTGTTCCAGATCGATCAGCCTCGTTAACGCAAAGATTAATTGCAATATAAATTAGTATGCATATGTGGAATTTTTACACAGAAACGAAATGCGAGTTATGTTACGTCCATGCGTTGTCCTTGCTATGTGAGTAATCCACCATGTGTATGTATTAATTGCAAAGAACATTTATTTTATTTTGTTTTTGTTTACTCGTTTAGCCTATGTTTTACTTAAAGGCACAGTAAACCATCACAGATATTGTCAGGCTTTTAGACACAGTAAATACACGGCCCTTTCATTTAAACACTCACAGCTTGAGAACGAGCAATTTTCAAAGAATTTATTTTTGCGTGGTTTATCTTACCCCTGAGCCATCGTGAACCCGTGTGATCCAGTATTCTTTTAACTTTTTACATTTAGTCAAGTTTTGACTAAATGTTTTAACATAGAGGGAGAATCGAGACGAGGGTCGTGGTGTGTGTGTGTGTGTGTGTCTGTCTGTGCGTGTGTGTGTGTAGAGCGATTCAGACTAAACTACTGGACCGATCTTTATGAAATTTGACATGAGAGTTCCTGGGTATGATATCCCCAGACGTTGTTTTCATTTTTTCGATAAATGTCTTTCATGACGTCATATCCGGCTTTTTGTAAAGGTTGAGGCGGCACCCTCATTTTTCAATCAAATTGATTAAATTTTGGCCAAGCAATCTTCGACGAAGGCCGGACTTCGGTATTGCATTTCAGCTTGGTGGCTTAAAAATTAATTAATGACTTTGGTCATTAAAAATCTGAAAATTTTAAAAAAAATGATAAAACGATCCAAATTTACGTTCATCCTATTCTTCATCATTTCCTGATTCCAAAAACATATAAATATGTTATATTTGGATTAAAAACAAGCTCTGAAAATTAAAAATATAAAAATTATGATCAAAATTAAATTTTCGAAATCAATTTAAAAACACTTTCATCTTATTCCTTGTCGGTTCCTGATTCCAAAAACATATAGATATGATATGTTTGGATTAAAAACACGCTCAGAAAGTTAAAACGAAGAGAGGTACAGAAAAGCGTGCTATCCTTCTCAGCGCAACTACTACCCCGCTCTTCTTGTCAATTTCACTGCCTTTGCCACAAGCGGTGGACTGACGATGCTACGAGTATACGGTCTTGCTGAAAAATTGCAGTGCGTTCAGTTTCATTCTGTGAGTTCGACAGCTTGACTAAATGTTGTATTTTCGCCTTACGCGACTTGTTTACATTTAGTCAAGTTTTGTTATCAGACAATCCGCAAATTTAATTCTTTGAAAATTGCTCGCTCTTTACGTAGGGCACCTAGGATGTTCAAAAGCGGTGAGTGTGTAAATGAAAGGGTGTTTGTCGGCCTACTGTGTGTAAAAGCCTGACAGTATCTGTGATGGTTTACGGGAGGCGTACTGTGCCTTTAACTATTGCCATCATTGAGATTTACGCTTCTTTGATTATTACACTGATGTTGAATAAAATCGTCGATTCAAGAAAAAGAACATAAGCAACTTTGGTCGTTGATTAATTTCTTTCCTCTGTTTTTGTCTGCTTCTTTCTCTGTCTGTGCCCCAATCCCCCCGCCCCCCCCCCCCCCCCCCCCCTTACTCCCATCGCCTCCCCCCCCCCCCCCCCCCCATGCTCCCCAACCAAACTTCCCCGACCCCATCTCTCTCTAAATCTCTCTCACGCAAGCACGAACGCACACACGCACACACACACAGTGACACACACATTATTTTCACACTTACACCCACGCTTACACAAATAATTCTCACATACACGCACACACACACACATTCACGCACACATTTTCACACGCACACGTGAGCACGTATTCGTTTGGCATTCATACAAAAATGCACACACCAGTGTACTAGAGACAAGCTGTGACACCCAATATCCATTATCTGCAATGTCAAGAGCAACCAAATCATCAGTCGTCAGCAACAAAGAACAAAGAACATCAGATTCCGTAACAACACGCAAATACGTCATGCCTCTTGACGTCATTGTCCATGAAAGAGCGAAAGTTGGCTGGATCCACTGCTCCATACAACAAATCATTTCTGCTGAATCATGAGTTCATGGCCAATAACAGATGACATTCCTGTCGTGGACGCACATGGGCAATGCGCTCTCTGCGACGAAGTCTTTCCTTTCGTCAACGTTCTGACCTGTCGCCGATTGAAAGGAGGTAAGTCATGAAATGTCAACACTCAGTCAGTCTCTTTCTGTGTTATTTTTGAAGGGAAGACTCTACAGATGCTCGGTCACATCGAAGCAACAATCGAAGTTGCTCTGGATTGTATAGAAAGAGTTACCTGCATGGTATCTTCAGTTGCAGACATGCTTGCACAATATTCAGTGAGACATGGGGAGAGAAAATGTGCGTGATTGTGTGCGTGCGTGATTGTGTGTATGCGTGTCTGTATGTTTGCGTAAGGTGTGTGGTTGTTATTATGCGTGTTTTTGCATGTGTGTGTATCTGGGTGCGTGTTTTTGCACATGTGTGTGTGTTTCTGGGTGCGTGTTTTTTGCACGTGTCACGGGGTGTGTGTGTTTGTTTGTTCGTGCGTGCGTGTTTTGTGTGTCATTGCGAGTGTATTTGCTAAAAACCCATACCAGATATCAGCATACCCTCTGATTCCCGTAAATAGTGGGATATGTTTTACTGAATTTAACTGCATGCAAAATTAAGTCAGCAAAATGAATGTATCCCACTCTGTACAAAAACAGCCGGTGTCACGAACTGAAACCTCTGCTGAACAATCCTTCTCATTGCGGTCAATGCGCATGCGCCAATCTTGGACTTAAAAAATGCGACCCTTTGACCGAACGAACCATGGGTTAGGGTTAGGATTACTATTAGGATTAGGGTTAGGGTTAGGTTGATTAATCTCCCCATGTTAGCGCATGCGCATTGACCGCAATGAGAAGGATTGTTCAGGCAGAGTTTTCAGTTCGTGACACCGGACTATAGAAATGTTGATATATGTTAATAGGCGGCTGTGTCCTATCGGTTGATGGTGAGGATTTTACCAATCTCACAGGCCAACAGCCCGAAATCTCGGTCTTGTGGGTTCGAATCTATGTCGCGCGAGGCGTTTATTTTTCCCCTCGATCTCTCAGTCATGAAAATAAAGTTCGCTCAGCCCTGAGAGCTAGGTCAGGAAGTAACCATGTACCAGCGCCAAAGTCAAGCGTTAAATGAAGCTGTCAAGGTCCTGCAGGCGGTGTAGTTCGGGATTCAGGCCGCGTTCGCTGTACAAAATTCTGTACAAGATTCTCAGCCCTATCTTTTCAAACACCTCCCTCTCTTAATAATAATAATACGAGAATTTATAACGCGCACATATCTCACCACAAGGCGACTCAAGGCGCACAGTCAAGGATAGTCATAGACAGACCTCAACGTTAAAGGCACACTCCTTCCTAAGTAAACAGTTCGGCACACAGTCTCAGATCTGGCCAGCGTTCAACATGGGATAAGACCACCCCTCCACTTGGTCACATACCAAAAATGAACAGCCTGTCTGCTCTCTAAAAAAAAAAAAAATTGTGTAACAATTAATTTCATAAAAGGTACTGTGCCTTTTTCGGAAATTATTTCAATAAACAAGGTCCACCCCGCCACAGCAAGCAGTCAAGGTGGTGATTTTTGACATGTGTTAAAGTGTGTGTGTGTGTGTGTGTGTGTGTGTGTGTGTGTGTGTGTGTGTGTGTTTTGGGGGTAGTGTGGTCTTATCCCAACTGTTCACACGGGAAGCAGTGCAGTGTGCGTTTGACCCACAATTGTTGCCTTTTCTGTGGGGTAATCTATATATATATATACGACTTGTGTCTGTCTGTCTGTCTGTCTGTCTGTCTGTGTGTGTGTGTGTGTCCGCGATGCCAAGCCAAAGTTCTCGGTGGATCTTTTTCAAATTTGGAGACCGTATTCAGCTACACCTCGGACACAACCTCATCGATGAGATATTTCAACACGTGCTCTCAGCGCGCAGCGCTGAACCGATTTTGGTTTTTCTCTCGGTCCATTCCCAGTAACTCTTCCTTATCTTCTCCGGTGTTTTCAGCCTCGTTTGTCTCCCTTCCTCCGTGCGGTGCGCCGGCCGGGTCACCGGCGCAGCCGGGTATTCGGCTCAACTTCTTCCCGGCGCAGCCGTACCTGGCGAAGCGGGTATTCATCTAGTTATTATATGTACGATATAAATTATGTCTTTGCAGGAGAGGTACCCATATGTCTGACCTGTCATCAACGCTTCCACCCTGCGTGCACGATAGCTCAGTCGGTGTTAACCTCTCACCACTGCGAGTGTCGAGTGTGTGGCGCGGATGAGGCAGCTGTCGTCTGCGCTTTGTGTTCCATGGAAGACTCAAAAGGTGAGTAAAGTTTTATACTACCCCTAAGTTAAAAAAAAAATTTAAAAAAATTAGGCTAACACGTTTTGGGTGCACATCGTTGTGATGAGACCGTAATTATAAACAAGCTATGTGACAGAAAAGGCCCTGCATTTCCCCACCATGTCCAACGAACAGATTGAGTTTGCATAAAGCAGTGTCTGTACAATGGTACCTACAACACGTGTATCTCACAAAATCAAATTCACATAAACAAGGTTCCCACGTTAAAATCGACATAAAATAAGAACAACAGAAACAGACACGGCCTTATGTAGAATCAATCTGTGCGTTGATAATGGTAGGGGAATGGATGGCCTTTCCAGTCATATAACGGTTTTACCATTTAAGGCCTCATCACCAAGAGCTGCACTCAAACACATCTGCCTAGTTGTTGTTTTTATGACAGGTAGTATAAATCTATATCTTGGATCAATTCACGAAGACTGTCCCAAATTCAAGGAAGTAGTTGCAAGGTTCGAAGCTACGAAGATAACTGTGGCAGAGTGTTAAAACTGCATGAGCTACACTCGCTACAAAAGGCGATAGTGTCGACTTTGGTTTTTAAAATCAAACTTTCCTTTTCAGATTCAAACGATATGACTAGATAATGGACTGTTTACGAGATGAGTTAATTTGGGACACTGTTTTTAAAAATGTAACTAAATCTTTGACCGCTCGAGGATGATTTTCAGATCTTACACTTTTTTTAACAGCACGCTAATTAAAACGCATAGCTTGTTGTGCTACATTGATTCAATCGATTGAATGCGGCATTGTTATTTGTAATTCTTTGAATAAATGGTTTATTTTCAGACGAGATCTTGGAAGGTGTGCTCATGTGCCAAGTGTGTAGTGACAACATCCACATCCCTTCCAAGCGACACCACAGCGATCACTTCTACCCAGTTGCCTCCCTTGACGTTGTGTCCGTTAGGGGTCCCGTCCAATGGCATAACTTTGTCGACATTCGCTGCGAGATTTCAGCCAATCAGATCCAGTCACGTTGCCCAACGCGTCAGCAGATCTCAGGGAAGCAGCCTTGCCTTCAGGGTTCGGCCAATCAGCATCGCGATAACAACCCAAGAGGCGGGGCCTCGAGTCTTAAACATCTTGTCATTGGTGGACATTCTAGTCAGTCGCAGGCGACCAAAAAGAAAGGTAGTGGCAGTTCGTTTGAAAAGTTTGGAAGAGTCATGTGATAGTTTACTTACTTGCTGAACTTGCTAGGTTTAGCGTTCCTTTTTAAAGGCAAAGGGAGAGATCTGATTTTCCTTTTTATGCGAGTAATGCAGGTATCCGGCTTGTGATGGCTGAATGCCTTTGAAATAGTTACTAATTCTGTTAAGTGCCTTGAACTTTCTCTTATTCTTTACATGAATTTAAAATATCTGAAACGTTCAACAAAGTCTCTACAATTCACTTTTGTTCTTTTGAGTTAGAAAATGTGTTCAGTTTAGAATCGGATACTTTATATTCGTGTGAGTAAAAAATTGTCTGAGAAAATCCACGAATTTGTTGATGCAATGGGCACACATGGCATGAAGATTAGGAAACTATCATCAGGTTTTGTTGTTGTTGATTTATGTACTCTTTGCATTGTTCTGAACATTGTCAATATATCTAATTGGGTATTGATTGGAAATTGTGCATTTTCTTGCGCTAAGAATGCCCCTTTGCGAGTTCTGGCAATATTGAGATATTTCATTCATGTTTGCCTTTATAAATGTGCAACTAGTTTTGATATTTTGTTAACTCTTATTTCCAGTGTAAACATAAATAGCTATGAAGAGGATGACCATCTGTGATAGATATACGTTAGACCGTTGGTGAATAATGTGTGTGGTTTTCGTATGGGTTCATTTGTAAATGTTTACTTTGTTTGAACATAATAAAACGTTTGCTACAAAAGCTGACTGAAGACACTTTCATATACACATATACACTTTCACACACACACACACACACACACACACACACACACACACACACACACACGCACACACACACACACACACACACACACACATACACTCACACACACTGTTTGAGAGGTGGGCTGGCGAGTGTGCGCGCGCGCATGTAGTTGCGTGCGTGTGCGAGGTAAGGGTGTTCCAGTAAGTCTACTTGCATGCACTTTTTAAAACTAAACATACAAGGACAAAAGCAGCCGAGGAGACAGAAAATGATAATCAAAACAAGAGCCTACATTTCCATCATGTTTATTTGAAGGCATAGGCCTACATTCTACAAAAGCTTACGCGTGGAATGGCGAGGTTTAAAGTATGCTCATATGATTGTTCTCCCTTGTTTAATTGTCCTAACTTGCTTAGGGTATTGTTTCAAAATCCTCGGTTATTGCCACTCAAATAGTAGTCACCTTTGTATTGTAAAACTCATCTCAATTACTGAACATTCAAGTATTTTGCTCATTGCGTTACACCGAGTGTTACAATAAGGTTTCTGTGTTTTGTTTCTTTTGTTTTGTTTCTCTTTGTTTGCATTAATTGTTAGATAAGTAATAAAATTCAAGACAATACAATACAATACAATATAATACACATTTGAAATGCTACCTGAAGTTCTCTGAGTATGTATGCATAAGTTGCCATAAGATCCTGCATTGCATCGAATCTTTCAAGATCTAATGACCATGTCATTCCTGCAGTATAGTTCTTCTTCTTCTTCCTCGTCGTTCATGGGCTGAAACTCCCACGTTCACTCATGTTTATACACGAGTGGGTTTTTACGTGTATGACCGTTTTTACCCTGCCATTAAGGCAGCCATACGCCGCTTTCGGAGGAAGCATGCTGGGTATATTCGTGTTTCCCTAACCCACCGAACTCTGACATGGATTACAGGATCTTTTCCGTGCGTACTTGGTCTTGTGTTTGCGTGTACACACAAAGGGGATTAAGGCACTAGCAAGTCTGCACATGAGTTGACCTGGGAGATCTGAAAAATCTCCATCCTTTACCCACCAGGCGGTAGCGACCGGGATTTGAACTCACGACCTTCCGATCAAGAGACCGATGTTTTATCCACTATGCCACTGCGCCCGTCTAGTATAGTGCTGTTAGTTGTGGTACCCCTCAAACTTGACGCAAATACCTCCCGTTCACGACTGCTCTTATGATCGACACGTGCATCGGTAGGAATAGTATAACATGAGAAATACGCAAGATAGCAATAAACAAGAAACAAACTGTTCTGGATAGATAATTGATTTGACTTTCATCCCGTATGTAACTTAAAGTAAACGTTGCCAAGTTGTGTCTATTCTGAATTAAGAGTACTCTGCGTTTTTTTCAAGTCGATTTTATTTGAGCTGCGGTCACGTGAACCCTGTAACTGAATATTTGTATCCCTAAAGTTTGCCAGATTGTCAAATGTACGGGCCTCTAACGAAATAGAACATTTAAATAAAATGACATGTATACGAATTTTTTATTTTGTCTGTGTTTTTATTATCTCAATAACATAATCTATGATATATTTTTTGTGAAGGACAACAAAACCATATAAAATAATTTATATTTGATATCATTAACAAAAACATAAATGTATAACTCTATCACAGATGTAGGGCCTACATTTACAATCACCACCTAGCCTCCTGATGCACGATTGTTATCCCTCAACAGAGCACCGACAGTCACGCAAACCAAAATGCTGCTAAACAGAATTACCAAAATACAAAATAACAAATGGTTAAAACAATAAATGATGAATTATGAGTATATTAAACACGCAGCGTATTTCATGCGCGTGCGTGAATTCAGATATTGTGACCCTCAGTCTCACCCCAAATGAAAATTATTTTCTAACCATATCCAAGCTTCTGAAAATGAAAGACGGATTGTTCATTGTTTTACAAATGTCGTACCCCAACTAAAACTTTCATTCGTAAGTCATTTCATTCAAACTTTCTATCAATCAATCAATCAATCAATATGAGGCTTATATCGCGCGTATTCCGTGGGTATAGTTCTAAGCGCAGGGATCTATTTTTTTTATGCAATTTATATCGCGCACATATTCAAGGCGCAGGGATTTATTTATGCCGTGTGAGATGGAATTGTTTTACACAATACATCACGCATTCACATCGGCCAGCAGATCGCAGCCATTTCGTGGCATATCCTACTTTTCACGGCCTATTATTCCAAGTCACACGGGTATTTTGGTGGACATTTTAATCTATGCCTATATAATTTTGCCAGGAAAGACCCTTTTGTCAATCGTGGGATCTTTAACGTGCACACCCCAATGTAGTGTACACGAAGGGACCTCGGTTTTTCGTCCCATCCGAAAGACTAGCACTTGAACCCACCACCTAGGTTAGGAAAGGGGGGAGAAAATTGCTAACGCCCTGACCCAGGGTCGAACTCGCAACCTCTCGCTTCCGAGCGCAAGTGCGTTACCACTCGGCCACCCAGTCCTCTGCCATATCTGTTTGATTTGGGGGGGTACCCTTATTTGCGCGGCGGTCACGTGACCCCTTTTACAGAAATCTTTGATCTGAAAAGTGTACACATGGCAAGGTGCCTAAATAACATAGAAAGTCTGAATGAAAGTAGACGGAAATGATTTATCTAATGGGCTAGGAAAGTTGTCACAACAATTCATTTGCACTGTTTATATGCACAGTTTATTAAGATTTAATCATCCTTGAAAACGATAAGGTATTCCGGATAAGCTTGCACGTCCTTGAAGATGACGAAGATGGAAGGATCGTCTACGTCATCCACCGCGCTGTCGTATGCGATATTGACGTCATTCGCATTCGGCGGAAGAAATCGCATGTCCTCGCTGCCTGCCGTAAGTTTTCCGACGAGCACTTTGCAGAAGAACATGTGACGCTCTCCGTTGCTGTTTCTCTTGGCGTATTTGTCTTCACTTGAATATTCTGCTGTCTTGGCGAAGTACACGCCTTGGCCATACCCAGTTCCTGGAAATCATCATCATCATCATCATCATCATCATCATCATCATCATCATCATCACCATAGACATCAACATCAACAACAACAACAACAACAAAAACAACAACAACAACACAAAAACACAAAAACAACAACAACGTCGTCGTCATCATCATTAACATCTTCGTCATCGTTGGAGCTGTCGTCATTACCATCACCACCATCATCGT
>NC_090254.1:43627593-43652593 GCF_037325665.1 Littorina saxatilis | reverse complement strand
GATGTTTAGCAAGATGGTCAGAGTGGCAAATGAAATATATTTTTATTTTCGTTTGTCGGACTATTGTTTGTTTGTCTGTCCACAATAAAGACCATTGTCGGTGTACAAAGCTTTGTCACTGAATTGTCGGTACAAATACTTCGCTAAGTCTACGTCGGGCTTATTTGAGGAAGGGGATACACACACAAACTTGACCAAAGTCAGCCGCATGATTGACGCGCCGTTCTGTGGGCGACAGGTCTTACCTGCACAGCTGTCAGAAAAGGCAACATCTCGTTGTCGTCCATCTCACAGCACGACACGACGCGTAAAACTACTCAAACAAAGTTCTGTGGGCGATAGACTTTACGTGTACTGCTGTCAAAAAGGCAACATCTCGTTGTCGGCGCGGCTCTTCTTTCTGTACGTAGCACGACACGACGCATACAAATACACAAAGTGGCGCGTCAAAACCGCATGGATGACGCACCGCTCTGTGGGCAACGGTCCTTATGGGCAGAATATATACCTGCGCAGTTTTAGCGGCACAGACGACGCACGGCCTATTATTTATGCCGCGATAGGGATTATGACGAGTACTTGACCTGTTTTTCTTTCATGCAACGTGTAGCGGGCTGGGATAATCTGCAGTGCGTCGTCGGTCCTGTTGAAGTTACATAAATTATGTGAGCGGAGCCCCTTACCTGCACGGCTGTCAGGAAGGCATTCTCTCTATCCGCCACCTCCTTTTCTGCGTCTTTGATGATGTGGTGAAGAGGGACCCGGTGCACCTCAGGCAGACGACCTCGCAACTCCAGCCTGTCCATGCTGAAGTTGAAGGTCACGTCAACATGGACCGCCTTGCACGCCATCACCGCCTGCTGTATCTGTGGATGATTGAAGAGAAAGATGTGTCGTGAATCTAAAGACTGATATTAATCAGGCGAGGTCGACTTCGCGCAGCTCGCTGCACAACGCTTTGGCACTGAATGTCCGCTAAACAGACTTCGCGCAGCTCGCTGCACAACGCTTTGGCACTGAATGTCCGCTAAACAGACTTCGCGCAGCTCGCTGCACAACGCTTTGGCACTGAATGTCCGCTAAACAGACTTCGCGCAGCTCGCTGCACAACGCTTTGGCACTGAATGTCCGCTAAACAGACTTCGCGCAGCTCGCTGCACAACGCTTTGGCACTGAATTTCCGCTAAACAGACTTCGCGCAGCTCGCTGCACAACGCTTTGGCACTGAATGTCCGCTAAACAGACTTCGCGCAGCTCGCTGCACAACGCTTTGGCACTGAATGTCCGCTAAACAGACTTCGCGCAGCTCGCTGCACAACGCTTTGGCACTGAATTTCCGCTAAACATGTGCTGATTGTTCTCTTTGCCTGCGCGCGTATAGTATGTTGGTTATGTTTGGTCATAGTATGTTTGCTTATGTTTGGTCGTTACCTTGCCTGTGCGTGTAGTGTATGTTTGGTCGTTTTCTTTGCCTGTGCATGTATAGTTTGTTGGTTATGTTTGGTCGGTTTCTTTGCCTGTGCGTGTATAGTATGCTTGGTCGATGTATGTATTGTAAAGCGCTAAGAGTAGACATTTTTCTAGAATAGCGCTATAAAAGTTTGCATTATTATTATTATTATTATTATTATTATTATTATTATTATTATTATTATTATTATTAAACAGACTTCGCGAAGTCAACTTCGGTCTCAATTCAGAACATCGTTACAGGACTCCTCACATGCGCTCCACATATAGTATACTGGGTCCCGGGAGCCCCATCTTTAATGTACAGGGGGTCCGGGGACCCCTCAGTTGAATTTTACAGAGACCGACGACATAGTATGAGCTAGAACACCCCTACACTTTGACACATACCGAACATCAACATCCTGACTGCTACATGTGCGTAGTGAGAATATTTTTCTGAATCAATTTAATCATCACGACAGCCAGAAGAATTTAGTTACATTTTTGTTTTAAATGTTACTTTTTTGTGTGTAATCGTAACATGCAGGATACATGGGAAACTCTGAGAAAATGGTCTACAAAGGGAGGCAATCGTCTTGCTGCATTTAAAGGGATGTTACAGCGGTTGAATCCCTTGTATTGATTTTGACCCACTGATCTGAAAATAATGGATAGTGCACAGCCAATGAAACAGCGTAACCAGAGTGCCGCCATCTTACTGCACCGTACCACATTGACAAATAGGTCAAAGGGAAATAATCGTAGTTTCGAGAGTTGACAGCAGTCTTCTTTCGCTCTTTCGAACGGTGTCCCAAGATGGCGGATCCGGTGGCGTCAATGTTTTGATAGCCAATAAGAAGGGACGCTCTATCCATAAATTTTTAGATCAGTGATTTTGACCATAGATATGAATAATCCTGTCTATCATATATATAATTTTGACAAACGTACCTCATGCGTCTTGTGGCAGTCGAGGGGTTAAATAAACAACACTTGAGTCCGTTAAGAAATCAAATCATCAAAATAATTCTACTCTGCTCTTGGAGCTCTCAGGCTTTTGATTTTGGGATTGTGTCCAAGTGGAGGGGAGATTTTGTCCTTTGTAAAAGGGTGAACGGTTCTAAGAAGGTGAACCAAATCGTTTTGATTGGATTGTCGTTTTTTGGGGATTTTTGGTGCAAAATCAGTCTTTAGAATGTTGCTGGTAAGACTAAACTCTATGTATACTCCTACTGGTTTGAGAATACCGTCGTTTGCTTTTTTCATTTTTTCATTCATTCGCTTGGCTTCCTGGCAAGCGGCCGAAGATTCCCTCAAGATAAGTGTTTGTGACTTATTGTTTGTCTGTGCACTTAAAAGGCCGTTCGGTCGATATAGTTGTGACTGTAACGTATTGTTTTGTCCACAACTTACCTTTCTTGGGTTTTTTATTCTGAATTAATTGTGGAACGTTGGCAGTCTCTTTGTTTTTTGGGGTTTGTTTGTTTGTTTGTTTGTTTGTTTGTTTGTTTGTTTTTGTTTGTTTGTTTGTTTTGTTTTGTTCTGTTTTTTTGTTTGCTTGTTTGTGTGTGTATTTATTTGTGGTTTTTTTTCTGTCCGTCTTTCTGTCTGTGTTTCTTTGTGTATTTATTTGTGGGGGGTTTCTGTCCGTCTTTCTGTCTGTGTTTGTGTGTGTATTTATTTGTGTGTTTTTTCTGTCCGTCTTTCTGTCTGTGTTTCTTTGTGTATCAACAACGTTGTAAAAATACGGTATTTTCTTCTTGTCTGAGTCGGAACATGTTTTGTTTAGAAACCGCTTAATGTGTAACAACAAATACAAACAAAATAATGACAAAAACTCTTACAAAATCCTCATCCCAGAAAGCGAGTTTTGGGATATCTTGTCGCACCGTCCTGACTGTAGCGTTGTATTCCCGCAGAAGGTCTTGGCAAGCATTGTCAATGTCATCCTTCTGCAGCGCCGTGAATTCCATCACAACTCGACCCCGCGTTGCCTCAAAAAACGGCCCTGAAAAATATTGATAATAACACACATTGCCCTGAAAAATCTTGAATATAGGGCACACAGTCCTGGCAAACATTGAGAATAGCGCACACAGCCCTGAATAGTATTGAAAGCAAAAGAACACAAAGTACCCAAACAAAGAAATCAAAATCAGCAGAAACTGGAGGCCAACAACCGGTACAAATCGCCCAACGAGCTATACACAGTTTGACTTTGGGTTTATAAATTAATATTTCACCATACACCAGAATGAGAATTCCAACTTTTCATTATTTACATTACATCCCTGAGTCTACAAGTGCGGCATAAGCAGAGATGATGTAACCAATGTAGTTAAATAATACTTACCGGCACGGTTGGCCTAGTGGTAAGGCGTCCGCCCCGTGATCGGTAGGTCGTGGGTTCGAACCCCGGCCGGGTCATACCTAAGACTTTAAAATTGGCAATCTAGTGGCTGCTCCGCCTGGCGTCTGGCATTATGGGGTTAGTGCTAGGACTGGTTGGTCCGGTGTCAGAATAATGTGACTGGGTGAGACATGAAACCTGTGCTGCGACTTCTGTCTTGTGTGTGGCGCACGTTATATGTCAAAGCAGCTCCGCCCTGATATGGCCCTTCGTGGTCGGCTGGGCGTTAAGCAAACAAACAAACCAACAAAAAATAATACTTACAGCGTTTCTGTCCCTCCTCTCCCTTCAGTTGTGGTAGCATGTAAAATGTTTCCCCTGAAAAAAGATTTTTTAAACGTCTTTTGCAATAATGTTCCCAGGCGTCTTTGGTCATTCACGCATAATTTTTTTTTTAATCTGACGCATTGTAAAATAATGTAATTTATTTATCATTACTTGTCATCTTCATGTAATTTATGCGTATGTGTATGTGAGTGTGCAGGAGTTGTTAATGCGAAAGAATGTGTATGAGTGCGCCTTGAGTCGCCTTGTGGTGAGATATGTGCGCGTTATAAATTCTCTTATTATTATTACCGTATTATTATTAATATTGTGAGTGATTGTTTTTGTTTGTTTTTATTTTCTTTTTTTCAGATGGGAGAAGGTATCACCTATCAGGAAGATACGAAAGAGAGTGAATAAAAGGAAGGTTACTGAGAGAGGGAAAGCAACACACACACACACACACACACACACACACACACACACACACACACACACAGTACAATTCAAACCCCACATAAATCCAACCGACCTGCTCGCTGGGCCTCTCTCAGAAGTGTCTTGACCTTTTCAAGTTCTTGCCTGAAAACCTGGCATGAAAAAAAATAATAGTGTATATGTTTTTGAAATTACAAAAATCGACACAGGTCCTTGATAAGGCCAAAGTGACGAGGATATATATATCAATGGATAAAAAAAGTACGCAGCAATTTCGCTTTAAGAAAGTTCTTAACTAAAACTGATACAATTTTACTAATTTAGTCAGCGTTGACTCTTGCGCAAAAATCTGAAACCCCATGCTCAAGTGTTATACATTATCTTGAAACAAATGAAGGGCTTACTTACAGTTTCCCTTTCTTTCTATTTCTCTACTTAGCAATCCTTTTAACCTTCGCCGTAGGTCGCTAAAAACATTCTTTGCAGCACGTCGTGAGTACTAATGTAACCATACTTCTCAAAGAAGGAAAAACATGCACGGGTAAACAAAACAAGAACAAGGCACAACCACAACTCACACAAACGTAGGCACACACACACACACACGATACAAAAAGAACAGGAAAGAAAAAAAAGAAGAAAAAAACAGAAAAAAAAGAAAGAAAAAAACAGAAAGAAAAAAAAAAGGATGTAGAAGAAAAAATTACCCGCGGTTCTCAAACTCCCGCTCGAGTTCGCTGCTTGTTCCTTGAGCCATCTTGAAATAGATCAGAACTCTTCTCAGAAAGAGAACCAGAAAGTCACATTACACTGTTAGAAGTATGGTTACATAAGTAGGCCTACTCACGACGTGCTGCGAAGATAGTCGATGTTTGACCTTTGTTTATTTAATTACCTGTCAATCAATTTTAATGCGGGTTTAGGAGATAATAGATTTTTAGGTGTTTGAGGCATTTCCAAAAGCTCATTACAGAATTCCACCTAGTTTTCGAGATATTCGCAATTAAAGTCCGGACTGTTACTAAAGTACTCACGACCTACGGCGAAGGTTAAAGCAACACAAAAACAAAAGAAAGATTCAACCAAACAAACAAATCACACACAAAACACCTGAAAAACACAATACCTGTGTGAGGGCTGTATCCTTCTTATGCAAAATGACGACGACATCAGAGATATGGCTGTTCGGGTGTGTACACCCGTATTCCATGACAGACTGGAACATGATAGGAGCCACAAGGGTGGCCGGGTATTTCAGGGTACCCGTTCCAAGGGCTGGGAATCCCACTGACGTCATGTTATCACGGTCTGCTAACGTCAGTATCTTCGTCACAGCATCTTTCACGACCTTGACAGAGATCAAAGTCAGCTCAGGGCAAGAACGACGACAACGACAATAGCAACAACATCAAATCCACATCAACGACGACGGCGACAGGAACAATAACGCCAAACCACGTAAGAAGAAGAACAAGTTCAAGAACAAGAAGAACAACGCCAATAATATCACCAAAAAACAGTCTACCAGGGGACTGTACGACCGCACCTCGAGTACGGATCAAGCTCTTGGGCAACAGCAGCCAAGACACACCAGCAGGCCCTAGACAAAGTACAGAACCAAGCGCTGAGAATCATCACGGGCGCAATGAAATCAACACCCATTCAGAAGATGGAACAGGTGACTGGCATTCCTCCACTGAGCAAAAGGCGAGACAGTAAAACAATGGTACAAGCCACCAAGTACCAGTGCACTCATGACCATCCAATGAGTGACAGACTCAAGAAGATGTCCTTAGGCAGGCTGAAAAGATCAAGCTTCGCTCTGGAGGCAAGGGCTTTGCAGAAGAAACATCAGACAGAGATGCCAGAGCTAGTGGAGCCACCATCTTTCTCACCCTGGGAAGACAGACAAGGAAACCTGGACATACAGACCAGTGTCCCCTACCTCACAACAAAGGACGAGCAGAGCAATGTGACGAAAAAGCCCTGACTCTTGCCATGCTTGAAGAAAGGTACCCCCAAGAAGCATGGATACGGGTGTATACTGATGGGTCAGCCACAGAGGCCGTCAAAAATGGAGGAGCGGGGGAGTATGTCCAGTACCCCAGTGGAGAGAGGCAAGCAGAGGCTATACCAACAGGCCTCCACTGTACAAACTACAGAGCTGAGGTACAAGCACTGATCCATGCAGCATACACCATCAACGACAGAGTCAACCATGACAACCAGGTGGTCTTCCTGACTGACGCTCTGTCAGTACTACAAGCAATGACCAGTAGCAAACTGCCTCAGCTGGAACACGCTCTACACAACATCAAGAGCCTGAGGACAGTACTGCAATGGATCCCCTCCCACTGTGGTGTACAAGGAAACGAAGAGGCGGACAGGATGGCAAAGCTGGGTGCAGAAGATGAGCAAGAGAACAACCCTGTGAGCCTGACAGAGATGAAGACCATCATTAAGTCTCTGCACAGGACGCCCCAGCCACAGGACAGCTACCACCTGCAATCCAGACCACAGCAGGTGGCCATCTTCCGCCTGAGAACGGGACACAACAGACTTAACCAGCATCTCCACGGGAAGCTGCATGTTGTGCCCTCCCCCATGTGTTCTTGTGGAGAAGCAGAGCAGAACACGGCCCACATCCTACGAGACTGCAGGAACCACCAGGTGCTGAGAGAGGAAATCTGGCCATTGCCGGAATCCCTGCACAACAAGCTGTACGGACCAGTGGCTGCACTGCAGAGGACCACTAATTATATCTCAAGATCTGGACTCCAAGTGTGATCGGCGATCGAAAAGAAGAAGATACCACCAACACAACCACCACTAACAACAAAAACATCAATACTGCCACCAACAACAACATCAACAATTACAACGCACAGAGGAAATGTGACAATGGAAGTAGTTTAATTTTCTCCCTTTGTCTGTCTGCCTGTCTGTTTGTCTTGCCTTGTTATGCCTTAGTGTGCCTTGTCTTGTCTGTCTGTCTGGCTGGCTGTCTGTATATGTATGTTTGTTTTTTCTCGAATGTCTGTCTGTCTGTGACTCTGTCTTTGTCTCTCTCTCTCTTGTCTTTCTCTCTCAGACTCTCTTGTCTGTCTGTCTGTCTGTCTGTCTGCCTGCCTGCCTGCCTGCCTGCCTCACTCTGTCTCACTCTGTCTCTGTCTCTCTCTCTCTCTCTCTCTCTCTCTCTCTCTCTCTCTCTCTCTCTCTCTCTCTCTCTCTCTCTCTCTCTCTCTTCATGTATGTTTTAACTTAGCTGACCACTATCGTGAGCTCATGATCATAGGTCTACTGACCCTTTCCATGACTTCATGGTCTTTTGTCTCCGGCAGACAGCAGTGGTGGATTCTCTCACACATCAGTCTCCACTTCTTATCTTTCTTTGAATCCTCTTTCGTCCGTCCTGGTCCTGTAAAAAAACCGATAACATCATTAAGTCAAAGTTTAAATTAAAACTTATTAAGTTAAGCCTCCGTTTTAGTACCCTTCGTTTAAATACCTTGTGTTTTAAGACCTCGTTTACAAAGATGTTTTCTGTATAACTTGACATTGTTGCAAGATTCCCTCCTTTGTAAGACATCATTTTTTCAGATTTTTTGAAGATCCTAAAACAAAGCCATCATAAGCAAAAATACCACCAACAACAATTACAACACCAACATCTTTTCAGATTTTCTTGTAAGTATCTTAAAAAGTACAAAACATATGATAATGACAATTAAGTCTGTTACCTGTGACCGCGATTTCTCCGTACTCTATTCCCCGTGGGTATTTTTTCTTGCATTCCTGCTGAAGTTTTGGACCCCCTATTCCCAGCAGGGCATTGGACACCTGGCCTTTTGTCAGATCAAGCTTACAGTTGGACGAATTCACCAGGACGTCGTGCTGCGCAAGACAGGAAGAAAGAAAAGGTGAGAACAAATAAGAAAGCGACATTAATTTACATAAAGAAAAACTTGCATTCTGGTGAAGATCGGCGAGACAGAGGGGCGTGGAGGGAGGAAGGGAGAGAGAGAGAGACAGAGAGAGAGAGAGAGAGAGAGAGAGAGAGAGAGACAGAGAGAGACAGGCAGAGACAGAGAGACAGGGAGAGGGAGAGAGATGCAGAGACAGAGAGACAGAGAGAGAGAGAGAGACAGAGAGAGAGACAGAGAGACAGAGAGAGGGAGAGAGATGCAGAGAGAGAGAGAGAGAAAGAGAGAGGCATAGACAGAGAGACAGAGAGAGATGCAGAGACAGAGAGACAGAGAGAGAAAGAGACAGAGAGAGAAAGAGAGAGACAGAGAGAGAGAGAGACAGAGAGAGAGAGGGAGAAAGATGCAGAGACAGAGATGCAGAGACAGAGAGAGACAGAGACACAGAGAGAGAAAGAGACAGAGAGAGAGAAAGAGACAGAGAGAGAGAAAGAGACAGAGAGACAGAGACATAGAAAGACAGAGAGAGAGGGACAGACACAGATAGAAGTCAAGGCAGGGGTGGAAAAGTAAGACCGAAACATATCATGGAAGATACACACACACACACACACACACACGCACAGAAAGCATACCTCCTCCTTGGTTATATCTGACATGGCCCTGACAAAAATCTTTGGTTTGGCAGAGATGTTCTTCAACTTGTCTCCACTGGTTGATGGCTGAGACGCACCTTGTGTCGCTGCCAACGAAAAAGTAAGTCAGCCAAATACAGAATTTTATCAACACAAAAAAAGAAGAAAAAGAAAGAGACTGTAAGACAGACAGACGTAGAAACAGTGAAAAAGCAAGAACGGAAGAGCGGTACAGAAAGCGAGCGCATGAATTGCTCCCGAGTAACAAAACATATGACTGTTTAAAAGTCTTTTTTTTATTCCACTTGATTGATTCAATGTACACTGATTTGCTTTTTCAGGAGCATAAATTAGTTCTATCGCAACTTAACTGCTAATGTGACTAGTAGTTTTAATTAAAAACACAGACGGTGCCATAACAGTGCTATTTCTTATCGCACAAAATAATGTCTCTATTGATTGTTAAATCAGACATACAAATCCAAACCAGAGAACTGCTAACGTCCCCAAATCAAGAATCAATAAACCAAAGATGAAAGTTAATACAACGTTTAATTATATATATAGCAAAACATTCACAAATGCTTTAATTAAATAGGTGGTTTCTGTTGTGGACGACTTATAGATAATAACTATACAATTAAAGAAGAGGAACAGGCGAAGAAAATCAGGAAACAAAATTCAAGTAAGGTAGGCTACTGGAACGTTTAATTAGAGAAACCATTTATTTGACGTCAGGAGGTTTTGAAAAGCTAGAAGGGCTTCAGCTTCTCTGTGTTTTTCTTCAAGTCTTTGATTTTTGATTTTCAAACTTAAGCAGTCTATGTCGTTGGAACATTTAGCGAAATCATAACAAATAAACACTTACAAGTTTTAGCGAACACAAACAAAAAATAATACACACACCTGTTGCGGTCACTTGCGGTTTTGCAAACTCTCTCCGAGTGGTCAGTTGACTGGTCAAAGTGGTTACGTTGCCCAAACCAGAGGACAAGGAGTGTCCACCTTGGGCGCCCTCTGCATCCCCATTTTCCACGCGAATGGCGCACCTTCTCTCATTCTTCGCTTCTTCCATCTTCATCCCTCCTTCACGAGAATGGATAAACTCTTTGAAAGACGGTTCTGTGAATTCCCTTTGGTCAGTGACAATACTGGCCAGAAAAGCGTCAATGCCTCTGCTTGTTTCTTCCAGGCCTGTGCGAGTGTTCGTCGCAGTAATCCTTTCGTTGTCTGCGTCGAATGCGATATCGTCTGACCTGGATATGTTTGGGAATTTTCCATTTCGTAAGTGGAGTTTGAACAGCTCTTGCTGTTGAGCTTTCATGGGGAACGATTGTTTCTGGAGCCTGTTCTCATCCAAAAATGTCTCCACTGTTCTGACGTCATCGTGGAAGGTAGGACTGACGCCAAGCAGGACAATCAATGACGGTGACCGACGGTCGATGACGAGGAGGTCTTTGTGACGTGTTTCGAGTGACGTCAGAAAGTTCTGGAAAGCTGGAAGGGTGACAGCTTCCGTGTGTTCTTCGCCCAGAGAGATTTCTTTCTTGTGAATCGCCTTCAGTCCAAACTCCATCATCTTCTGAGCCTTGCGGTTGTCCAGGGAGTAAACCATGAAGCTGCTGGTCTCAAACCTCACCGCGCCAAGCGGGTCCGCTTGAAGGCAAGCGTCTTGTATGATCTTCCGGGCAGATTCAGACTTTAGCAGATCAATCATCGCTGCAGATTGCTGGTCGAAGGGTAGAGCTTGTGAAGTGATCGCTCTAAGCTTCTCGGGGAACAGTTGCTGTGATTCCTCCAGCTCTGAAGGCAAGCCAGTCATGGTAATGATTCCTCCAGTGACCCCATACTCGACGGACATATCCGGGAACTTCTGCAGCAGGTTCTTCTCCACGTCATACTTCTGCAGCACCTCTACCTCTGCCGGTGAGACTGTGATGGTTTCTGTCTTGACTTGCTTAGCTCTTTCCAGTCTCCGCTTGGTAGTGTTAATGACATCCTTCATGCTGTCAGCAGCATTTGCTTCATCTTGCACGTGGTACACAACGCAGACCTTGCCATTCTGGTTATTGAAGAAAGCTCCGATTTTTCCGTCGGCTTTCTCTGAAATTTGCTTGAGCTTGGTTTCAGCTTCAGCGAACTCTGTCGTACTCATGGCTTCTTCGTGAACGCCGATTTCCTCAAGGTATCGATCCAACGCTTCCCGAACGTTCTTCTCCCATGACGTCAGCAATCGTCTAGTGTTTGGAGTCTTTTTGGTGATCGTGCAGAGCAGATGTCCATCTCCGCTGGAAGACATCAAGTCTAGAGACGCATGGTTGCGTTTTAAAACGGACTGAAGGACTTCTTTCAAGGCAGGGACTTGCTCAAGGACAGAGATTGTCTGGACTTGTGAGGGTGAAAGTTTACTAGGCTGGGGGATCTTCAACACTCGATCTTCAGAACCTCCCGAGGGTCCAAGACATTGGAAGAACTGTGAGACAGTGATGATAGTGTTGTTGATTTTGTGTTCTTTGCAAACAACTTTAGATGTCGCTGTAACAAACGGAGTACACGCTCAAGGTTGATTACTGAGTTGAAAATACAAAGTTAAAAAATTGGTTTTAAAAATGCTTGGATGGCATGCCATAGTTATCGTACAGGAATAGTTAAAGACAAAATGCCTAACATGTAATACTTAATTGATAAAGACAATCGGGAAGAATGTTACACCGGTGCGTGCATGAGGACAAGGGTACCCTATAGTGTGTAACGAAACGCAGTAATAATTATGGTCATCCTTTCTTATAATACATTGTAGGCATATATATTTTGAAGCATATTTCCTCCCTCCCTCTCTCTCGCGCTCTCTGTCTGTGTGCCCCCCCCTCTAATTGTCTGTCTGTGTGTATGCCCCTCTCTCTCTCTCTCTCTCTCTCTCTCTCTCTCTCTCTCTCTCTCTCTCTCTCTCTCTCTCTCTCTGCCCTCCCCCTTCTCTATTTTTGTCTCTGTCTGTCTGACCGTCTCTCTCTCTCTCTTTCTCTCTCTTTCTACCTCTCTCTCTCTCTCTCTCTCTTTCTACCTCTCTCTCTTTCTCTCTCTTTTTACCTCAACCTCTCTCTCCGAGTCTCTCTCTCTCTACCTCTCTCTCTCTCTCTCTCTCTCTCTCTCTCTCTCTCTCTCTCTTCCCGGCCTCTCTCTCCCTTCCCCTCTCTCTCTCTCTTTCTCTCTCTCTCTCTTTCTCTCTCTTTTTACCTCAACCTCTCTCTCTCTCGCTCTCTCTCTCTCTCTCTCAGTCTCTCCCTCTCTCTCTCTCTACCTCTCTCTCTCTCTCTCTCTCTCTCTCTCTCTCTCTCTCTCTCTCTCTCTCTCTCTCTCTCTCTCTCTCTCTCTCTCTCTCTCTCTCTCTCTCTCTCTCTCTCTTAGTTTTCCCATCTCACCATCTGCATCTCCGAGTGTAACAAGGGCGTAACCCGAATCGTCTTCATTTTTAAGGTGAACATCGGTTACCTCCCCTGCCTGGCCACGCCTTGGACTCTCGAAGTAGTCTCGGAGCATATCCGGTTTGACCCCAGGTGGAAGGTCACGAACCAAGAGCACGCCACTCTCCGTTACAGCGCTCACCTCAAGGTTATGTCCCTTGAAAGGCTTGTTTGCCAGAGTTGTCCGAACTTGCTGCACATCTGTGTGAAAGTAAAGTACATGTACAATCCTTTGGTCAACTTGAATGTGATTTGTGACACGAAAACAGTTCAGTTCTTATCATTCCAGCTTTCGGAATCCGGGCCATGCATGTCACCCTACATAATCTCGGGGGGGGGGGGGGGGGGGGGATGTTACTTTAAAATAAGATCTGGCAATAAACCAGAGAGAGAGAGAGAGAGAGAGAGAGAGAGAGAGAGAGAGAGAGAGAGAGAGAGAGAGAGAGAGAGAGAGAGAGAGAGAGAGAGAGAGAGAGAGAGAGAGAGAGAGAGAGTTTTCTTTAATTACTATCTCATTCTTTTTCTCACCACTTATTTTCTGAAAGCCGATAAATCCTCGACATTCTGAATCTTATTGCTAACTGAGAATTGCAAATAGGTGCCCTCTCTCTTATCGCGTGGAAAAGCTGAGGCAAATTACAGCATAATTTACATGGAATAGGATAATTTACATGGACAGGCATGGATAACATACAAGATAATTCACAGGACATTTGACAGGATAATTTAATTGTGCTAATTTACATGGAAAAGGATAATTTACATGGAGAGGCATGGATAACATACAGGATGATTCACAGGATAAAATTCACAGGATAATTCAAACGGGGTCATTTAATTGTGATAATTTACATGAATGATCACACGGGAAGAAAGGGCCCTCTAAGAAATACATTTTTTTTATTTTTTTTATTAAAGTATGTTCTACAAACAGGAAAATCCGCAAGCCCTTTTCGAAAAAATCGGGATTTTAGAATTTATATGTCCCCCTATTTTTTTTTTTAATCTTTTCTTTTACGCACAAGAGAAGGAAAGAAAACAGCTTAACTATCATATCAGTTTTTAGCTAACAACTAACTAGGGGGTCCTTAACATCCTCACAGGAAATTTTCCTTTTATGATACACTAAAACAGTTTTTAGCCTCTGATTATTTTTTTGTTTGTTTGTTTGCTTAACGCCCAGCCGACCACGAAGGGTGATATCAGGGCGGTGTTGCTTTGACATATTACGTGCGCCACACACAAGACAGAAGTCGCAGCACAGGCTTCATATCTCACCCAGTCACATGATTCTGACACCGGACCAACCAGTCCTAGCACTAACCCCATAATGCCAGACGCCAGGCGGAGCAACCACTAGATTGCCAATTTTAAAGTCTTAGGTATGACCCGGCCGGGGTTCGAACCCACGACCTCCCGATCACGGGGCGGACGCCTTACCACTAGGCCAACCGTGCCGGTTCCCCTGATTATACCCACTGAAGAGCACACACATATCAGATCACAGATCACATACTTGACTGCCGCCTAGAAGGAAGTGTAATCTGTCGCATAGGTATACGTACGTAGTTTACGTAAGATGTGCACACCAGGAATTGTCTAGTCAGGTTACACATTATTGTCAGAGCCAGCAAAGTGTGCATGTTCTCGATCCTAGCATATAACAACGTCATGTCCCAAATAGACACTAGTTCTGGGAACAGAAAAACCAAGTTAGCATAGCGTGTGCATGTTCTCGATCCTAGCATATAACAACGTCATGTCCCAAATAGACACTAGTTCTGGGAACAGAAAAACCAAGTTAGCATAGCGTGTGCATGTTCTCCTAGCATATAACAACGTCATGTCCCAAATAGACACTAGTTCTGGGAACAGAAAAACCAAGTTAGCATAGCGTGTGCATGTTCTCCTAGCATATAACAACGTCATGTCCCAAATAGACACTAGTTCTGGGAACAGAAAAACCAAGTTAGCATAGCGTGTGCATGTTCTCCTAGCATATAACCACGCCATGTCCCAAATAGACACTAGTTCTGGGAACAGAAAAACCAAGTTAGCATAGCGTGTGCATGTTCTCGATCCTAGCATATAACAACGTCATGTCCCAAATAGACACTAGTTCTGGGAACAGAAAAACCAAGTTAGCATAGCGTGTGCATGTTCTCCTAGCATATAACAACGTCATGTCCCAAATAGACACTAGTTCTGGGAACAGAAAAACCAAGTTAGCATAGCGTGTGCATGTTCTCCTAGCATATAACCACGCCATGTCCCAAATAGACACTAGTTCTGGGAACAGAAAAACCAAGTTAGCATAGCGTGTGCATGTTCTCGATCCTAGCATATAACAACGTCATGTCCCAAATAGACACTAGTTCTGGGAACAGAAAAACCAAGTTAGCATAGCGTGTGCATGTTCTCCTAGCATATAACAACGTCATGTCCCAAATAGACACTAGTTCTGGGAACAGAAAAACCAAGTTAGCATAGCGTGTGCATGTTCTCCTAGCATATAACCACGCCATGTCCCAAATAGACACTAGTTCTGGGAACAGAAAAACCAAGTTAGCATAGCGTGTGCATGTTCTCGATCCTAGCATATAACAACGTCATGTCCCAAATAGACACTAGTTCTGGGAACAGAAAAACCAAGTTAGCATAGCGTGTGCATGTTCTCCTAGCATATAACCACGCCATGTCCCAAATAGACACTAGTTCTGGGAACAGAAAAACCAAGTTAGCATAGCGTGTGCATGTTCTCCTAGCATATAACAACGTCATGTCCCAAATAGACACTAGTTCTGGGAACAGAAAAACCAAGTTAGCATAGCGTGTGCATGTTCTCCTAGCATATAACAACGTCATGTCCCAAATAGACACTAGTTCTGGGAACAGAAAAACCAAGTTAGCATAGCGTGTGCATGTTCTCCTAGCATATAACCACGCCATGTCCCAAATAGACACTAGTTCTGGGAACAGAAAAACCAAGTTAGCATAGCGTGTGCATGTACATGATTCAAGTGAAGTGTATAATCGAGGTCCAGTTGTGTGAGTATATGTTGTCTCCGGTTTAAATGCATACCTGTGAAACAATATTTCCCAGTTCTGCTGACTATCTCAGATAGGCCAAGGCTCAATATGAAATGAAAACATCACTCCACTCGGACATATTATTATTATTATTATTATTGTGATCATTGTTATGCGCCTAATCTAGATATAGCCCTAGGCGCTTACATATTAATTTCCACATCCTGACTGCTTTGTGTTCTGTGCAGAAAGGGATTTTTCTGAGGAAATCATTCGCAGATTCCCACTGGTGACTTTTAAGAAATTAATTCATTTAAAAATCCAAGCCTGCAAAGAAACCATCACAGGCGAGATGCTGATTGTTGGTATGCGTCCAAGTGGATGGAGAGCCTTGTCCCGTGTGAAAGCCTGACATAATCTGAGAGAGTGACTTGAATCGTTTAAAACGTAGGTAGTGTGCCTTTAGTCGACATTGCGCAGATGTCGCGAAGGCTTTTTGCTGAAAATGCAGTGCCAAAGCCAGCTTTGCAAAAGAGACTTCGCGCAGTAAACTTCGCCAAATTAATGTGAGGCTTAAAAAAAAAATCCATTCACTCACCAACGTCGCGCTCAAAGAAGACAACAGCCACCTCCTCCTCCTCCTCCTCCTCCATCGCTCCGCCATCTCCATACCGGATCTTCTCAACGTTCTCCTGCGTGCATTTCTCCACAAAGAGCGAGAACTCTTCTTGGCCCTCGAAGTCTGGGATCCCTGTGACCTTGACACAGTTCTGCATGACCTTGGGAGGCTTGTGAAGTGTGACCTTCAACTGCTGTTTATCCAGGGTGTGTTCTCTTGATGCGACTCTCTCTGCATCTGTTAGTAAACATCTTTGATTGGTTTACGCAAGACTCACTATCAGGAAATTCACAGGTATATTATCTATGTATGATGATCTGCTTGTGAACATTTGCACAAGACCTCTACACTGTGTCTCTCTGTCTGGCTGCCTGTCTGTCTATCTGTCTGTCTGTCTGTCTGTCTGTCTCTCTCTCTCTCTCTCTCTCTCTCTCTCTCTCTCTCTCTCTCTCTCTCTCTCTCTCTCTCTCTCTCTATTAATTGAATGTTAGAAGAAAAAAAGTCGAGAACTGCCATACATATTTGACTGCATATGAATTCAAATCTATGTTGCAAGACCAGAATTCTCCTGTTTTTTCTTTTGTTTTTTCATTACTTTACATGAGAAAGGATGTTTTCTTTGGATTCAACTGTACCATTATTGAAAGGGACAAATATAATTAAACTTTGTTTTTTTATTGTAGATTTCTGGTTAAAGAATTGTATGAACACACACAAACAATTTCAAGATCTAAGCTGTCAAATAATGAACAATTGTGAAAAAAAGACACACTATCGTACATGAATGTGAACCACACAACAATAGTAAGTAAGAATTCCTACCTTCCCACTTCTCAAAAGTGACATAGGCGATTCCTCTGTCGGCGTCTACCATACTAACGGCTTCCACAGGGCCGCCACCGGAACGTCGACCCTCAAAGTAATCCTGCAGCCTGTCCTCGCCCATGGCAGCCGTCAGACCGCTCACCTTCACAGTTCTCAGAGGCGTTTGAGATGCCTCCTCAGACGAGTCAGGTTTTGAAGCGCCGTGGGAAGTCCGGTCAAGGCCGGTAGAAGCTTGTGATTTTGGTGATGCAGCAGCAGCAGTAGAGGAGGAAGCAGGAGTCTTTGTAGCTTTCGGTAGAGCTGTAGAGCTTTGTGGCTTCAGCCAATGTGGCGTTTCAGGAGCCTTCTCAAATACACCAGCTTTCGAAGCGCCGTGGGAAGTCTTGTCAAGGCAAGCAGAAGCTTGTGATTTTGGCTTTGCTCCTGGTGATGCGGCAGCAGGGGTAGAAGAGGCAGCAGGAATTTGTGCAGCTTTAGGTGAAGCTGTTGAGGTTTGTGGTTTTGCCCTGTATGCGGAAGAAGCTACTGAAGAATGGACAGGAGCTTTAGACCTCCCTGATGACCTGTGAGTACTAGCTGTCGACGTAGACTGGGACATGGCGTAAGGCATGGAGGCTGTGGAACCATGCTGAGGATAGTCCAGACTTCCTGGTTGCTGCTGGGGTTCTGCTGATGCAGGATCCATAGAGGCGTGTCCCTGGGGACGTGGGAAGTTAGCCGTTCCCCTTGACTGACCCATGTTGGGATTAACCCATCGTTGACCTTGAGGGCTGCTGACCCTTGGAGTGTAGAACTCTGGTCCACCCGGCGTGAAGGGCAAACTCTGGGGTGGATCTGCAGAGGTCCTCGGATCAAATCTACCACCCCCTTGTTGTTGTTGTTGTTGTTGTTGTTGTTGTTGCTGCTGAGGATGACCGTAATGGAATGCCCCTCGCTGAAAATGTCCTTGAGCCTGTGGTTGACGAGACGTTCCCCATTGTCCTGGATGATGAGGCTGGTAAGATCTTTGCTGATAGTGACCTTGTGGCTGTTGATCTTGTTGCCAAGGACGCCCTTGATAGCCTTGCTGTTGCCAAGACGACGGTAGATTTTCGGGCCAGTTTCCATACCGTGATCTGCTCATTCTTGAAAATCCACTAGCGCCAGTCGGAGAGGGGAAGCGACCCTGGTGTGTGAAACCTGGCTGTCTTGACTGAAACTGCGCAGTTCTGGGATAATTCTGCTGCTGATGCTGAGGCCACTGACCCGGGGCCTGCTGGTTGTAGGTATGTCGTGGGTGGGTCTGTGGGCGCTGAAAACATTGCGGATGTTGCTGTTGAAACATTGGTCGCTGCTGGTGTGATTGTTGGCTTTGTTGAAAGAAGGACTGTGGGGTCGTGTGATAGGGAGTTTGCTGGGTTGTTTGTGGATACTGTCCTGGAAAGTCTGCAGCTTCCATATGCCCAGGAGGTTGAAAGGGTTGGCCTCCTCCTGTGTGAATCCTTTGTCCAGTTCCTGTATTGTATTCTGTTGCTTCAGTCAAGGATACTCCAGAAAAGAAAGACGCCATACTCGCTTCTTCTAAGTCTTCTGTATTCTGCGCAACATCCTCAGCATTGTTTGCTGATCTTCCGTCGTTTCTGGGGGCAGGGGTATCCACCTTTTTTCCTGGAGTTGATGCATATTGTGAACCAACATTTCCACTAGCTGGAGGATGTTGTCCAGTAGCTTGCGAATGACTCATACTTTGGGACGTAATAGACTGGTCATGGGCTTGGCCAGCAGGGAGTGATGACGTCATCTGGAAGCCGCTTCCCATAGTGCTTTGCTGGTTTAGATCAGCAAGATCAGGTGGCTTTACCCCCTGTGATTGAGCTTTTAGTGGTGCATTTTGTGGAATGTCATTCCGACTTGTGCTTTGCGAAAACGGAAGGTCGCCTTGGCTGGACATTATGGCTGATTGTGACCTTGGTTGACCCGCTTGTGACGAAGCCATCTCAACCCCCGCCTGTTCTCCGCTTGGCTGATATCCCAACTGAGACTGCCCAGTGCCAACTTGTGATCGCAGTTCATCATCATATTTCATCGTCTGGGATGGAATGACGCAAAAACTTTCCTGACCCAAACTGTGAGATGGTGTAAACTCGCCTTGATGGAAGCTCTCTGACGTTTGTTCACCCACCTGTGACGTTATCGCGTCATGAACGCTTCCCCCCATTTCTCTCGGTATGGACACATTGATTCCAGCGTGTCCTCCATACGAGGGGTGAGGTACTTGGGATGAGTGGAGTGATACATGAGAGGATGTTGATATTGTTGACTGTGACGGTTGTTCAATGAAGAATGTTTCGTCAACGTTAGGGGTGGTGACGATGACAAAAGACTCTTCTTTTTCTGATTCTGAATCCATTTTTGTCTGCACGAAGATGGAATGCAAAAACAATATTCCATGGAATCAATAGGTATAACAGGGGTACATATGTTTGCTTGACTGTCTGTCTGCTTCGTTGCCTTCTTGATTAGTTCATTAGCTTGGATATTCCTTAATTGCTTGGTCAAATGAAGATAACGGCTTGTTTTGTTTCATCAAAAACAGATTTGTTTGGATATTTTTTTTTTTTACAAAATATAAAACCATAAAACAATAATACTGTATATATAAAAACAACAACTGCGAGTGACAGTTTTCTATATCGCACATGTATTAGACTATGTACACATAAGTGAAACAATCTGTATTTATTTCAGCGTCGCGGACGACGCTGGTATCTGTGGTTGGGAAGAACGTGCCTGTGGAGAATTAGTCTCCAAGCCAAAGCGCGCTGACTCTCCAAGCCAAAACAATTTCAAAGCTGAAAAAAAATGTACAATTTACGCGAAACGATTAAACACAGCTTTCGGGTGTTTTTTTTAATCTAAGATGTACATAAATATACCACTCCGACCATAAGGAAAAGAAAAAAAGACACACAAAAAAAAAGACCGAGAGGAGCCGAGTCAATCCGAGACCAACCGAGAGGACGTGTTTCGCGCCGTTTCGACGTCGTTTGTTCAGATGCGGCCGGTTGGATCAGTTGCGGTCATACAGGGGCGCCTTGCACAAGAAAAGATCTTCAACAATCCCGATCATCATCATGGTACAATAATGTTTTGTGCGCCCCCATGTATGTGTTCTGTGCTAATAATGCACGGTTGTGAAATGTCCGTACACATTTTGTGGCACTATGTAATTGTTAGTGCATCCTCCTGCGGATGCTTCGTGCTAAAAATGCACTTCCATTAAAATATTGTACGCTCATGTCAGTAATATATTTTCAATTGTTTCTCTGTCAATTTCAAGTGTTTGTTTCCAATTACTTCAGTATCTCCATGTTGCAATTCCAGGTGATTCATTATGCATGTGCCAATTTGAGGTGTTTAATTCTGATTCCTGTATTTACAGTGTAAAATTAAAACTATTGTTTTCAAACATTCCTATGACACCTGGTAATGGTTCTGTGGTTTTGTTTTTAATTTGTATTTTGTTTTTTCTGCAATAAATATTTGAAATGGATCTGAGGCCGACTTACTACTTTTAGCACTCTTTTTCACCACATTCCCACGTACAGATATTGCAATATCAACTCTTCCTTTCTACCTGTTTCAAACAAGCTCTATTTTTATATTTAGTCAAGTTTTGACTAAATATTTTAACATCGAGGGGGAATCGAAACGAGGGTCGTGGTGTATGTGTGTGTGTGTGTGTGTGCGTGCGTGCGTGCGTGTAGAGCGATTCAGACCAAACTACTGGGCCGATCTTTATGAAATTTTACATGAGAGTTCCTGGGATTGATATCCCCGAACGTTTTTTTCCTTTTTTCGATAAATGTCTTTGATGACGTCATATCCGGCTTTTCGTGAAAGTTGAGGCGGCACTGTCACGCCCTCATTTTTCAACCAAATTGGTTGAAATTTTGGTCAAGTAATCTTCGACGAAGCCCGGGGTTCGGTATTGCATTTCAGCTTGGTGGCTTAAAAATTAATTAATGACTTTGGTCATTAAAAATCGGAAAATTGTAAAAAAAAATAAAAATTTCTAAAACGATCCAAATTTACGTTTATCTTATTCTCCATCATTTGCTGATTCCAAAAACATATAAATATGTTATATTCGGATTAAAAACAAGCTCTGAAAATTAAAAATATAAAAATTATTATCAAAATTAAATTGTCGAAATCAATTTAAAAACACTTTCATCTTATTCCTTGTCGGTTCCTGATTCCAAAAACATATAGATATGATATGTTTGGATTAAAAACACGCTCAGAAAGTTAAAACAAAGAGAGGTACAGAAAAGCGTGCTATCCTTCTTAGCGCAACTACTACCCCGCTCTTCTTGTCAATTTCACTGCCTTTGCCATGAGCGGTGGCCTGACGATGCTACGAGTAAAATGGCATTGCGTTTCATTCTGTGAGTTCGACAGCTACTTGACTAAATATTGTATTTTCGCCTTACGCGACTTGTTTACTAAATGTCTTAACATAGAGGGGGGAATCAAGACGAGGGTCTTGGTGTATGTGCGTGTGTGTGTGTGTGTGTGTGTGTGTGTGTGTGTGTGTGTCTGTGTGTGTGTCTGTCTGTGTGTCTGTCTGTGTGTCTGTCTGTGTGTGTGTGTGTAGAACGATTCAGACTAAACTACTGGACCGATCTTTATGAAATTTGACATGAGACTTCCTGGGAATGATATTCCAGGACGTTTTTTTTTAAAAATTTTTATAAACGTCTTTTATGACGTCATATCCGGCTTTTTTGTACAAGTTGAGGCTGCACTGTCACACCCTCATTTTTCAATCAAATTGATTGAAATTTTGGCCAAGCAATCTTCGACGAAGGCCGGACTTCCGTATTGCATTTCAGTTTGGTGGCTTAAAAATTAATTAATGACTTTGGTCATTAAAAATCTGAAAATTGTAAAAAAATAAATAAATTATAAAACGATCCAAATTTACGTTCATCTTATTCTTCATCCTTTTCTGATTCCAAAAACATATAAATATGTTATATTTGGATTAAAAACAAGCTCTGAAAATTAAAAATATAAAAATTATGATCAAAATTAAATTTCCGAAATCGTTTTAAAAACTATTTCATCTTATTCCTTGTCGGTTCCTGATTCCAAAAACATATAGATATGATATGTTTGGATTAAAAACACGCTCAGAAAGTTAAAACGAAGAGAGGTACAGTAAAGCGTGCTATGAAGCACAGCGCAACCGTTACCGCGCCAAACAGGCTCGTCACTTTCACTGCCTTTTGCACTAGCGGCGGACTACGTTCAGTTTCATTCTGTGAGTTCCACAGCTTGACTAAATGTAGTAATTTCGCCTTACGCGACTTGTTTTTTCTTGTGGCTGTTTGATCAATTCATAGCAAGCATTGACTGAAATAAACAATTCATATATCCAGCACAACATGCAATTCATTGACTTTTGACCCTAACCTTTTAACACTTCCCAAAATAAATCTTTGGTGGACAATGCATCGACGCTGTTCATTTTGAATGAACATTTTTCTTGTATAAGTATATCTCCTCGGTTCAGTTTCATTGTTATAGCAGCGTCAAGTTTTTTTGTTTTTGTTTTTTTCCCAAAATTGTAATCAATCAATAAAGACGTGATAACAAACATGGTAACTGTGTGTTTTCTGTTTGTACACATAATTTCTCATTTACATGCTTTACTTTAAATCAGAAACAATAAACAATTTGTTTCTAATTAATAAAACGTCAGACTAACGAAATTTCAAAACAACATGATTTCCAAAAATAATTTCCAGTGTTAATCGTGAATCGTTTTTTTTTTTTTTTTTTTTTTTTTTTTTTTAAATATAAGTATATCTTCTCGGTTCAGTTTGATTATAATAGCAGCGTCAAGTTACAACCAAGCATGTCTGTATATAAAAATACCAAACTCAACTAATAGCAATAACCATCGACCTAAATAACCACTTGTGCTGTCTTTGGAAACTAAATCTTTGACAAAAAAATGTAAGCAGTGTTTTGCATAACGCAGATATCGAGTCAAATACTATCACTGCAAGCCAAAGCAGATACAAGCGCGTGAAATATCAAATTACTGACAGATCAGGTTAACAGAATCAAATCAAATCAAATTTATTTTATTATTTCAATCTAAAATAACGTGGCGCATAAACATGACGACAAACAAAACAGTACAACATTGTTCACATTTAAAATAAATGTACTAACTAACACAATTCTTATAAAACCAAAAATCTCGTTGAGTACAAAGAGTTATTCCGTAAAGATGTAAGATACACACACACACACACACACACACACACACACACACACACACACACACACACACACACACACACACACACACACACACACACACACACACGCACACACACACGCACACACTTTGGATGTAAAAGATGCATTCAAGAATAACACATATGTGGAGTTCTCTTCAAAATCTAGAATTGTAGCAAAGGGTTGATAAACTACTTCAAAAAGGAAGGAAAAGCCGATAAAAACCAGCAAACAAACACACAACAGGGAACGAAGATAAGTCAACCTTTGGAGGGGGGGGGGGGGCAAGAAACATTAGCATGACAGGTATATGACACTGTGTGATTGAAAGTGAGTACCCGTGTACGTGTGCGTGTGTGTATGTGTCAGTGTGGGGGGGGGGGGGGTGAGAGAGAGGATGAGAGTAACAGACAAGACAGACAGAGAAAGAGGCAGAGATAGAGTGGGGGGGGGGGGGGGGGGGGTATTCAGGATTAGCCAGTTTATTTTAAGTCACCTTCAAATATAAAAGGCGGACCCCGCTCCAGCTGTTCTCAAAGATATTAAAGTTAATATCAGGTGGCTGTGGCTAAACAGGAAGAGATCGAAGGTAGAACTTCAAAGAAGAAGAAAGAAGATAACCTGACCACAAGAGAAACGAAAGTGGAAGAAAAGGGGGAAGAAAGAGATAGCCTATGAACCAACTAAAACAGGAAAGAAGACAGAGATGATCGGAGCGGACGGACGACTGACAATTCGGGATACATTTGCTGAAACAAAGACAACAGAAGGAGTGAAAAAATGAAGGGATACGACGAGAAGAAGTAAAGAATGCCACTACACAGTCTGGTATGACCTGGTAGCAATCACAATTGCGACAGTGATTTAAAAATCTTAAATCTTTCATGATCACTTACCTTGGAAGTTAGTAAAGTTCATAGACACTGGACGTTTCCATTAATGAATCTATCAGCTCTAAATTAGTGGAGCAAACACGACCGCATTCCGACATAGTCTTCTCAATGTTGAATTCCCGAAAGCATAGTGTGCACGTAGATCATTAGTAGCTGTCCTTACTCTTGATAAATGTCCTTCGGTCAATCTGCCCAACTGTGCCCTTCTGTGCCCTACTGTGCCCTACTGTGCCCTGAGTCTGTCTTTGACTCTTTGTGGTTTCCATGACTGTTTATGGTCTGCCTGTGACTGCCCGAACTTTCTCTTTGACTGCTCTGAGTCTTCACGACTGACACAAGTCTGTATGGCAATCTGTTTCTGTCTACGAGTCACAGTATGGCTTTCCTAAACACATGAGAAATGAACGACCAACTGCCTAAGTATGGCTCTCCTAAGAAACTGAGAGAACTGTACTATCTACTTTCATCCGCAAAATATTCCGTCGGCACATCACATATAGCAGCTACATCTCTTGATTTTTCTGGAGCAGTGTCACAGACACAGATTTTGTCAATCGACTGAAGCGTTCCTCAGGAAAGGGAATTCAGCTCAAGATTAATCGACGAGTCGATGAGTGGACCGAGTGCATTGATACTATACATAGTAGTCTATGGCGTGTTTTGTTTGGTGTGTAACACTTGTGTGTGTGTGTGTGTGTGTGTGTGTGTGTGTGTGTGTGTGTTTCTTTTTATATAGCATACTATGCTATGACA
>NC_090254.1:43505093-43625093 GCF_037325665.1 Littorina saxatilis | reverse complement strand
GCCGCATCTTAAGTTCTAGCCCTGGGGAAGGTCACCTCAGATAAACAAACCAGCCAGCTATGGCCAAATAGCCGGGTAGACTGGACTCGACAGCCCTGTAAAGCCACCAGTGAGAAGGATCACTCCGATATAAAAACACGCTGAAGCCGGATGAGCTGGGCCATGTATGGCGCATAACGACAGCTCAACGCGTCAACGCTCATATGACAGACGACAACGGAATTTCACGATGTGGTGCTCTACCGTTGGAGACCCGCCGGGGTAGTAGACCCCAACGGTAAGGAGAACACCCTGTGGATGCCTCTTTGGCGTCTTGCACTGAACGAACAACACTTGCATTCGTAATGGATCTTACGCCCATGCAGGGAATGATTGATAGACAGGAGTTCACTGGCAATGACCGACTGTCACGTTTCAATATATCACTTAAGGTGATTATGAAACGGTTAGTTACTACTAACTAACTAACCACACCACGATCCACTCTCGCAGTCATACAATTTAATAGAGACAACAAAAGTATAAGTTTCAGACGCCTGTTTATGTAAATACTCGCCACCTCCCTCGAGACTTCACTCAAAATATGTTCTTTTACGTTCACAAAACGTAAAAAACCAATGGTCACTGACAAAATGCCAGTTAGAATAGAAAATTATAGTAACACGCTGATCCCGTGTAAAGATAAGAAAATACGACTGTTCTGCTCAAAAGTGCTAATTAATGCAGGTGTCTCACACCCCACGTCGTCACTACTCGAGTATAATCACAGATAGCAAAAATAACAACGGTGGTCAACGGGGTTTAAGTTAAAATTAATATTAAAAGTCCTACGGTTTTGAGCCATTAAGGACTTGAGTGTTTGTCCGCTGTCAGTCAACGGGGTGCAAAGACATGGTGCACTTAGCTTTCTTTGGCCACTGGGTGGACGGCCTGTAATTAGTCTTTTTAGCCTCCACAACTGCTCCGTCGAATGAAGTGCTGGTTAGCGTGGTGACGAAGCAGGGAACTGTGGAGGCATCAGGCGCCGCACCCAGTCGCTGGTTAGCTGGTTAGCCGGTTCGCTGGTTAGCTGGTTAGCCGGTTCGCTGGTTAGCCGGTGTGCTGGTTAGCGTGGTCCCCCAGAAGGCAGCCGAACAGAAGTTAGGAAAAAGCTGCAAACAGAAAGCATCGGTGCACTAAACATGTCAGCTACCCCTCACCCTCCACCTTTAAACATGTCATCTTTACATATCTCATCGAGCACGTGGGCCTGCACAAAATTAATGGACTTTTCACAACAACAAAACAGCCGTCTTTTCGTCTTTCTCTCCCTATCTGCAAAAACCATATACAGATTAGTATTTTAGCGTCACAGAGAGCAAATTATGCGCTAACCTGGAAAGAACAACAGAGAGTATTTCATTCCACAAACACAGACTCGTCAACAGCGTTAAATAATGATTTATTACCTCAAACAGCCTATGAATGTAGCACTCTCATGGAAGCAAAACCCGCTTCCTCCCTGGAATGGCCTCTGTTCGTCAACAGTGACAACAACATCCAGAAACCCCTTGTCGAATACTTATGCGAAAACCATCGCACGACGAAGGAAAGATTTGACGACTCGTCCTCAGCAAAACATGTGGCAGTGAGAAGGTGATAACTCGTGGTAGTTCCCCTAGAGTGCCGAATATTCTATTCGGTGAAATCCATCATACTCTAGAAACTGTGTATTCGATCCTTCTTCTTCTGCCGCTGGGTGTCAAGTGCGCCGTCCTTGTGTCTCTCACAGACCACCTAGCCAATAACACGTGACTGACCTTGTCACATAACAAGTTCAGCTATCGACAATTCTGCCTCGCCAAGCAAAATTATCCCCGAAAAAACCGTGCGGCACAAACCATCCGTGGTCGCGCTGTCAGCAAAACTCTGCTGTATAGCCCCGACTCACGCACAGGCGCTTTCAGTCGCAATTGACCAAGAGAAGGCACCCTACTGAGTGACACTTTCTTGGTCTATGTCACCAGATCGTGACACCGACGAATCACTTGATGCAACATGAAACTCTGCAAAAACCATGTCTGTCTATTCACATTTCTCTTTAGTAATTCCTATTCCTCTCCTCACCAACCCAGCCCGAAGGCCGGGAGGCACACCAATAGTACAATGCAGTCTACATCATGCTGTCTATGAATACAGAGTACAAGACAAGTCCGTCTTCTCTCAAGTTCTGTTATGTACAGTTCTCCGGCAAGTTCTGCCAACAATCTCAAACGCTATGGTGTACGTATAAATCAGAACTTGTTAGTTAACAAGACTGACATCGCTTCTCATTGGTCAAGCAAGTAAACGAATCACAATCTTACACACACACGGCTGAAGACACAACCTGAAAGAGGAAAGCGACACTACTTGAACACCCTTGAACACAGGCTTTGATCTGAGTGCTTCAAACAACAGCAAAAGAACATCCTACAAAACATCCAACAGGCTTCCCCTGGCTCGCCCATAAAAGTTACGCAACTGACCACCTGCAGGCGAGGTACCCTCTCTCCCTGGGAGAGCGGCTTGACTTCAGAGAGAACAAAGACTAGTCTCTAGTGAATGGAAACAGACGGCTAATCGTATTTACGGTCCACAGGTGTCTTCAAGTGACATGTGCATATCAATGACTTTAGACATAACACAAAGCGATCGACAAAACTTACACAAGACACAAATGACAGGAATACATTATGATGAATTGGTAGACAATTTTGCACTTGGCTACATGATAATGATGATGATGATGATGATGATGATGATGATGACGATGATGATGATAATGATGATGATGATGATGATGATGATGATGACGATGATGATGATAATGATGAAAATAACAGACTGACAGTTACAGAGACTGACGGCACCACAGGTGGGGAACTCTTACATACTATTTTGATTGGGATCAGCATCATGAGCATATAATTCAGCTGTGGATAGTCGCTATTTTTGCTCTAGATCCGATGCGACGCCCGAATCGCATTTCTTCAACATATTAGAATAGTCAAACCATACCCTGTTTACGTGATGCGCCAGGTAGGCCTATACTGACAGACACTGAGGCCTGACCGGCCAACCGACCAACGCGTGCGATCCAGAGCACAGGGGTGTACCTTAACTTTTTTTGCTACCGGCCAGGGGGGCCGGTAAGTCAAAATTTGAACCGGTCCCCCAAAATCCCAACCGGCCCCCAACCAGCCCGATTTCTTACAACCGCCTCATCGGCTCGAAGCGGGCTAAGCACAAACACAAAAGACGTACATTCATACTAATAATGCATACATGTGGATTTGCACTACTAATAACTATCACAAACACACGTAAGACTTGATGACTAATCTAGCCAATGTGTCTGAGCTTGATTGGTGGTAGTCCTGAGTCCTTCTCAAAGTGTGTGAGGGGGGGGGGGGTGAGTGGGCAGTCAGCAGAGAAGTGACAGATTTTGAGATCGCCGCGAGAGATCTTTGAGGGATCTTTGTTCGCCGGCCGTTCCGATTGGCTGCGTTGCCTATCGACTTTGTGCTTCAGCTAAACTTTGAACCCGCCCAGCGGGCGATTTCAGAGAAATTTTGAACTCGCCCGACGCGATAGTGAACCCGCCCCGGGCGATCGGGCGATCGCCAAGGTACAGGCCTGAGAGCATCTGAAAAATAGCGACTACTCACAACGGGAACATGCTGATCCCAACTAAATTAATAATATGGAACAGCCCCACCTGTAGTGCTGTCAGTCTCTGTAATTGTCAGTCTGTTATTTTCTCTCCTTTCGTGCCTCATCTCGTCCTGTTTCCGGCTGCCGCCGCAGTCATTTTTCAGCAGACTTTACTTAGGCGCAGTCCTTTCTTTGTGAACGATTCGAACGATCCACCACTCTCAGATGTCAGGGGCGGATCCAGGTGTGTTTTTTGGGGGGGTTTCCGGCCCCCCCCCCCCCCCCCCCCCCCCCCCCCTAGCCTAAATAAAAAATTTTTTTTTAATAAAAATGTGAAAATAAAGAAAATCTTATGGCTCAGATTGCACCAGATTGCTCCATTTTCCTTGATTTTTATCACAATGTTCAGGGGGGGGGGGCATCCATAGGAGCCGGCCTTTGTCTTCTAAGGGGCGGTTTGAAAAAGTACTTGGGTCATTCAGTGGCTCAAGTTGCACCAGATCTGTCAATTGGCTTTGTTTTGATCCAAATTTGTCATCTTAAATTTACTTTTTGGTAGGTGTATAAGGGGAAGTTTCTTGGCTCTGATTGCACCAGTTTGCTCCATTTTCCCAGTTTTTATAAATAAAAAAAAATGTCGGACCGCCCCCTAGGAGGTTCGAACCGGCGTTTCGCACCCTCAACTAAACGCTTGGCGTCGACGAATTGTCTCTAAAAAATAAAAAAAAAAGTGGAACCCCACCCCCCTAAAAACGATGTGATCCGCCCCTGGATGTGACTGACCACCGGGCTTTTACATGGGGTGACTATTCCCCAACTTAGACACAAACAAACAAGTCGCGTAGGGCGAAATTACTACATTTGGTCAAGCTGTGGAAATCACAGAATGAAACTGAACGCACTGCATTTTTTCACAATGACCGTAGTCCGCCGCTCGTGCACAAGGCCGAGACATTAACGAGCCTGTTTAGCTTGGTAGTGGTTGCGCTGGGCTGCATAGCACGCTTTTCTGTACATCTCTTCGTTTTAACTTTCTGAGCGTGTTTTTAATCCAAACATATCATATCTATATGTTTTTGGAATCAGGAACCGACAAGGAATAAAATGAAATTGTTTTTAAATCGATTTTGGAAATTTTATTTTAATCATAATTTTTATATTTTTAATTTTCAGAGCTTGTTTTTAATCCGAATATAACATATTTATATGTTTTTGGAATCAGAAAATCATGAAGAATAAGATGAACGTAATGTTAGATCATTTTATAAAAAAAAAATTTTAGTTGCAATTTTCAGATATTTATTCATTAATCAATATTTAAGCCTCCAAGCTAAAATGCAATGCCAAAGTCCGGCCTTCGTCGAAGATTGCTTGGCCAAAATGTCAATCAATTTTATTGAAAAATGAGGGTGTGACAGTGCCGCCACAACTTTTACAAAAAGCCGGATATTACGTCATCAAAGACATTTATCGAAAAAAACCCACATCTGGGCATATCATACCCAGAAACTCTCATGTAAAATTTCATAAAGATCGGTCAAGTAGTTAAATCGCTCTACACACACACACACAGACACACAGACACACACAGACAGACACACATACACCACGATCCTCGTCTCGATTCCCCCTCTATGTTAAAACATTTAGTCAAAACTTGACTAAATGTAAAAACCAGTGTCCTCACCGTGACTGCTGTGGAAGAGTAGGGATGTGTTGTTGTTGTACGGCTAAATGCATTTTACACTGATTACCCGAGTGTCCGCTTAATTCACTAATGCTAAAAAAACCGCCATATGGCCCTTCGTGGTCGGCTGGGCGTTAAGCAAACAAACAAACAAACAATGCTAAAAAACTTGAAGTCTGAAATAAAAATGTTCCACTCTGCACGACCTTGGCCCGAGAGCACTCAGGCTGTTGGAGTTTGGTACTTCGTCAAAGTAGAAGGATGCTGCAGAAAAAGTGTAAACAGGTTTTCTGCAGTAAAACAACAGCACCATTTTAATGCAGCATTCTTGATTTCAATTTTACTGCAGTAAAATGTTTTGCTCCAGAAAAACCCGTTGCTTCGGCGAAAGATGACATTATGCAGAAATGCTGCAGAAAAGACAGTTTTTCTCCAGCATTTCTGTTTTTCTGCAGAATAACTGAATAATGCCAAAATGCTGAAGAAAAAGTGTAAACAGTTTTTCTCCAGTAAAACAACATCTCCGTTTTACTGCAGCATTCTTGATTTCAATTTTACTGCAGTAAAACTGTTTTACTGCAGAAAAAAACGTTGCTCTCGCGAAAGATGACATTATGCAGAAATGCTGCAGAAAAGAACGGGTTTTCTCTAGCATTTCTGTTTTTCTGCAGAATAACTGAATAAAGTCATCATCCGCCAAGGACCGGCACGGTTGGCCTAGTGGTAAGGCGTCCGCCCCGTGATCGGGAGGTCGTGGGTTCGAACCCCGGCCGGGTCATACCTAAGACTTTAAAATTGGCAATCTAGTGGCTGCTCCGCCTGGCGTCTGGCATTATTGGGTTAGTGCTATGACTGGTTGGTCCGGTGTCAGAATAATGTGACTGAGTGAGACATGAAGCCTGTGCTGCGACTTCTGTCTTGTGTGTGGCGCACGTTAAATGTCAAAGCAGCACCGCCCTGATATGGCTCTTCGTGGTCGGCTGGGCGTTTAAAAAAAAATAAATGAAAAAATAAAAAATAAAAAAATCCGCCAAGGATACTTATCACCAGTGTCAAAGCCTGGCTTATATATAATCTGACATTGTCGAATTGTTTAAACGAGAAAGACTCTGAGCCTTTAAAAGACTTCAAGACTTCAAAACTGGGTGTAACTCATGAAGTTTTTATCAGTGTTCAGTTTCACCACAGAAATAAGTTAACTCTCGGACGGACGACATCAACGAAGAGGTAACAATGGCTTTTAGTCGTGTATGTTCAAGTCAAACATTTGCCTTTCAGCGGAGGGCTTTAGCAGTGTAGTCAGCCGAGCCATAGAACCTTTTACACAAATCCGAAATGAGTAGGATCGGCCGAATCGGTCATGACACGAAAACTTCTTTTTTAGGTCAACCACAGGCGCTCCACCCAGCAACTCAGAACTCCGGAACTGTAGGCTACTGATTTGAAATGACTCAGTGACGTCACTTACTGAGACTTAAAAAGCTCAGTGGTAGCTTTATAAACCATCCCACCCTCCTGCTCCCCTACCGCTCCCCCCCTCCCCACCCCCACCAACCCGGTCACCATCTGCGCCGGGTACGTTCGCCCCGTGGTCAGTAGTGAATATAGCAGATTACTCCCGACTTCAATTTTCTCATTCATTAGAAATCTAAAGTCGTATTCTGAATTCGTTGCATTGGTCAGGGGCCTCTTTTAATGTCAGTCGCGAACACTAAAACAGACAAACCGAGGTAGGGTAGGTCAATCACAATAACATATTTTTAGAGCGCCTGTGATCGATAAAAGTGGGTCATCACGAAAACTAACAATCAGAGATTCGCGCGTGCGCAGCTTTGGGAGTGTTCCTGCGATTCCCTTTGCTCCTCGGTTATGAATAAAGAGGCTCATTTTTGCTCTCGAGAAATGCAGCCATACAACAAAAACAGAGACAGTCTTCATAAAATGTCGTGAAAAGTCTGGCTTGTTAAACTGTACAGCCTATTCGGCACGGCTTCGCTATGTGTATCTTCACTTAGGGGAAAATAACTCCTCCCACCGGAAGCGAGGTCGTTCATGGTCAGAGAAGTTTACATCTGCTGGTCTACGCGTGGCTGTTTGTTTCACGCACGAGAAAATACTACATAATTTGGACTTTGAACAGGAGTCTCTCGCGTGGCATTGTAAGGATCATTTCAAAATGTCTGGCTCTTTCATAGCGCCCCTTGCAACAGTGCTCGGAGCGTCGGAGAGTGGAACTCGACTGTTGCTATCCTTGCTCTCAGGTAAAGTTGAAGATTGAAAACATACATGTGTAACCTGTGATTTCCTTTTCAGATTCAGAATGAATCGTGCTTGGCCTTAATTGCTATGTGTAACGTGTTTAATTTACTGTCAGTTTTATGCTCGAAGCCGTTAGTCTTCGCGTGATGATACATTTATTGTTAAAAGGGAGATAAATCGTTTGAAGAAAGCCAAGAAAGCCAGATGACAGTGCACTTTTTTGTTGTTGACAAAACAACACGTTTCCCTCCAAATGAATGTCAATTTTACAACACTTACCAGACAAGGTTGATCTTGAGAGGGACAATGGGAAGGAGGTGGAATGCTACAATGTAAATCCAGTCTGGTATTGAGCAGTTGCTATGCCTTGTAAGTTCAATCTCAAGCGGAGTTGAAAAGACAGAAAACGGTACCTTTAATCACACCCCAAAAAGTGCTTAGATTACAGGTAAACTATTAATTATACTTATTACCAAAGGCTGTGCTTCTATGAAGTGGAACTTCTTGTTGGCAAGGAAAGCTAAGAAGCTAGTCGCTCACAAGGGGAATAAGACGAGAGTGCCTATACATGGAGTATGAAAGTTGAAACAGAGGTGTTCTCTCAGTGCTCGTCTAGTGACATTTGCATGGCAGATTTACTTAACAACCAACTCTCCAACTGCTTTAAAGCGATTTTAGTTACTGTGAACAGCACCATATCTTAGACTGGTTTTACACAACGATTCTCAGCCAGTTTGCACATTCAATTTTGAAGAGTTGTATTTGTTGTTTTCCGGAGAAGGAAAGTAAAACATTTAAATGAGCATGTCAGCTGCATGAAGCAATCGGCTGCAGAATTCAAGAGGCGCTCAACTGAGTTTTCAAGTCGCTGCTTTAGAAATCGTCAAGACCTTTCACGTGGCAGATAAACTTTTCACCGACTTCGTTTCAATCTCATTCTCTCGCAGCAACTCGGGCTGAGCGACTTTAAAACATTAGATTTGTGTAAGTTGTTTACACTTGTTTCAACACACTCTGAAAAATTCACAGACTTAATATTAGCAACATATTATTTTATTAGCAAAGTCCATTTTTGGGTCAGTCGCTGTCGTATGTTTTTAAAACCAACTAAAGTTGGTAGAAAGTTGTGTGAAAATCGGCTGTGTGTGATTGTGAACAGCACTTCAAAATGAGGTCAGTGGCTTCTGCTGTTACAGTCCTTTCAACTTATACTCTGGTCTGTTCACACAAAAAGTTGACCTGGTGTATAAATGTTCCATTAAAAGTGGTGATAATGATATATTTGCATCTGGCAGAGCATGTAGTTATCAGCCCTGCGATATCAGGTTTATCACTATCAGTCACTGTATCAGTGTACGTGTTTCAGTGGTAAAACAATTTCTGGTCGTGCAAGTATTGAAGTGAAGGCTGATAAAACTTTAAAAGTCATTAAAAAAAAACAAGAAAACATTTTGGAGTTTAACCTGATTAAAATCTCTAGCTTTTTTTTTTGTCAAGCTTAACTGTTTTTTAAAAGTGTCAGCTGTATGTTAACACCGGCGAAGTAAGTTTTCAGTGAAAGAGACCTCTGAATAAATAAAGAAAAATCTGTTTTATTAATTGTATTTAAAGAAAGTATGACGAAGAGGTGGGGAAAAGAGCTTCTACTTCTTTGTTTCTTCCTGCCAGTTCCGATAACCTTTGTCTGTCTTTTTTTTGCTGGTGGAGGAGCGGGGGATTGGACAGCACTGAGCGGTTCTTGATTTTTTCTCTCATGGCATGCAGAACTGTTGGAACATCAGTATTGTCTATAGGCTACAGATCGAACACAGCTATTTTTTTCCCTATAATTATTCTTTGTATGGAATTGTAGTTTTATTCCAGTGAAAACATGCGTGTTTTTGTATGTGACACTCAGGCGGCCTTTTCGGGCGGATGTTCTTTCAAAAACCTTTTGACATAAAATAACTGGACATGGATCAGATGCACATGAATGCACTCATCTTTGTCTTTATCTTCTTCTTCTGCGTTCGTGGGCTGAAACTTCCACGTACACTCATGTTTTTTTGCACGAGTGGAATTTTACGTGTATGACCATTTTTTTACCCCGCTATTTAGGCAGCCATACGCCGTTTTCGGAGGAAGCATGCTGGGTATTTTCGTGTTTCTATAACCCACCGAACTCTGACATTAATTACAGGATCTTTTTCGTGCGCACTTGGTCTTGTGCTTTCGTGTACACACGGGGGTGTTCGGACACCGAGGAGAGTCTGCACACAAAGTTGACTCTGAGAAATAAATCTCTCGCCGAACGTGGGGACGAACTCGTCTTTATCTCATACCTAGCTACTTTGGAACAGTTGGGTTATCAATACAGTGGAACCCCCTTTTAACACCCCCCCCCCCCCCCCCCTCTTGATTTCAGACTTCTTCCTTTTTCAGACCTTGCATTTTTAGATTTTTTGTTCATAATGGCTCTTTAAAATACCTTCATTTAAACTTTTCTCCCATTTTAGAGGTGATTTTTATTGGCCTTTAAGTATTACTAGTTTATTTATTTATTTATTAAGGAGATTTCTATAGCGCATAACTAAAAGCACTATGCGCTTACTAAAAGCACTATGCGCTTAGTTTTGGTGTACAGTCAGTCTATCATGCCAAAATGTTGAACCCAGGTGTTTGTGAATGTTTCATGTGACATGGTATGAAGTTTGTAGGGCTGTTAGTCCATCAGCACCTAAAGAACTGAGGTAATTAATGCCTGATAACAGAGATATTAAGTTTTACTTTTATTCATACGTGTGTTTTTTAAGGACACTTAATTGGTAAACATATTATTATCTCAGCGGGAGATTAAGGTGACAGTCTGAATCAGTATGACCCAAAAGCTTATCAAAATGCAGTGAATTGAAAGAGTTTAAAGTTTACACAAAAGTAGAGCATTCTGATCTGATCAAGTTTCATGGTTGGCTTTTTTCGCAGAGTCAAACATTCGGTTACAGAAGATCTTTCCCAAGCCTAAAGAGAGTCACGCTTGGCTTTATATTACAAAAGTCGAAAACAGCCACTGAGTCGGTGTTGTTCTCAGCCTTAAAGGATAATATTGGTCAATCAGTTGGACCTGGACTGCAAATATGTTCAAATGTGCTCTCCAGTGGTACAGAAACATTGTTCTGTCAGCAGACATGTCAATTTTAAACTAATCCAGACCAATGCATGGGGTAAAAAAAGTATGTGTTGGCAGAGACGTAGACATGTATGTTAAAACTAATCAGTCTGTCAGACCAATGCATGGGATAATAAAAAGTATGTGTTGACAGAGACAGAAACTGAAAACCCAAGGCCTGAGAACCACTGTATTGTACAGCTTGTCGTTTTCACGGACGTTTTAAAGCATTATAAATTGAATTTTAAAAAGTAATATATATTATATATAAAACATCACACACTAATGTGATTTTAATCTTGGCTTTATTTTCATGAGGGTCACAGTGTGGCCGGGACAGGAAATCTAAACTCTGAGCGGGGGGAGGGGGGGGGTGCATTATGGGTTGTCCACATGATTTCTCTTTACTCCCTGGCTTTTCACCTCTATGACCAATTTGCCATTTTGTTTAGAGTGCACACACACACTGCCGTTTGGTGGATTGAACTCAAGCTAGGATTAGCTCAGTCAGTAGCTAGTGTGTTTTCTTTAAAACCGGAGAGTTCTGAGTGATTGAGCGTTTAAAATTCCCGAGAGTCATTGACTTTGCAAGTGCAGATCAGCTCTCCTACAAACGCACTACTGTGTCAGCATGAGCACAGTGAAAATCCCAGCAAAAGTATGGAGGCTTGGAAAACTTGAAACACACCCATGCTGGAGGAAAGATAAATAATGGGTAGCTGTGGTACTGTGTGGCTGCATGATATCTCCCCTGGGAGATTGCAATCCAAATGTCCATGAGGGAACCTCACAATCACATGGCCAAGTGGAATTATCTTTCGCTATGCAGATTGAGTTGAATCTGATCATTTTGATCAATGTGGTGTACTGGTCTGCTGATGCAAATGCTAAAGTAAGGCTAAAGGACATGTGTTGAATTTTCTTAAATAACTTTTTGCTCTATACCATGCAGGTGTTCATGCATTTATGCTAAGGCCACAAAAAAAAAATGTCTGTTTCTGGTCACCCAACCGACCCTAATCCCGCAGTGGGGCACTGCGGTTATGAAATTAAAGGCCCCTCCTGTTTTTGGAACCGCAGGAGCTTTCTAGTTTGCTGTTAGGTAGATTTTTGGTTCCTCTTTCCTGTCATGCTCTCTTTTTCTTCATGAATTCTTTTCTTTTTTCTGCCTTCTTGCTCATTCACCTGTATTTTTTCCAAAAATCTCTTCTCTTGCCGCTTGTCTCGCGATTCATGTATAGTTTAATCTGTTAGTGTTCTGATGTAAGTCCAGCAGTAGATAGTTAAGCCTATTTTAACATACTGGAAACTGGTAATCTTCCAGTAGGTATTAATTTAGTTTTACTAAAGCCTGCTGGGACACAAGTAATGGGTTAGTGCATTTGTAAACAGGAATCGCTTGACAAGTGGCCCCCTTCATCCCCCCCTTCCTCGTCCTGATATGGCTCTGCGTAGTCGGCTGGACGTTAAGCAACAAATAAACAAACAAACAAACAAACAAACCGACCCTAAATTTCGGCGCCCACCCTAAACTTTTTTTTTCCAAACTCAAATTTTTTTTTTTTTTTGGGGGGGTGGTAAGGACAGGGTGAGAAAATGAACAACAAAAACGTGTGAAAACGAAAGTCCGCTGACGATTGAAGGGGCATAACCCTACATCACAGTTGTAAGGGACATCACTCTATGTACTTCCTGTAAAACCACCAAACACCGAAGCATTCACGCTGCGTTGAAATATGGAATCTAAAGGTGATGTTCGACACGTTCTGGCGTGTCTTGTCTCTATGTATAGTGAATCCAGTCTCTTTGCGCGATTTTTAAAGTTAGTTTTATTGGTCTACATTTGACGGGGGGAAAAAAAAAATCCCTACCTTAGTACCTACCTACCCTATTTTTTTTGGCCATGTTACCAGAAACAGACAATTTTTTTTTTGTGCCTAACATTAAAAAGGCAAGACTGAAGTGAGCAGGAAATAAGTGTTGAGTGTGCTCAATCATACCCCATGGCATTGGCTTTAACTCATTGAGTCATTGTCTCACAGATACGGATACGATATATATCCGTACCCACACATATGTCTCTATATGACCAGGTACGGATATATCAGCTCAGACTGTTAGCTTCAGTCGCTTCCTGTAACATCGATCTAACTGCCTGCATTCCAGCGTGTTGCTACACAGTTTCTACACAGTCACTACTATTCTGAGTGACCTGCTGCAGCACAGCTGGTCTCGGCTAAAACAAAAAAAGGTCAACATTGGTGGGGTAGAAAGTGTTCAGCTTGATGTTTTGTGAGCTCATGAACAACTTGGAGTCAAGACAAATGTCCTTGACGAAGCACGCTGACTGAAGGCAAGGCAAAATGTATTGAAGAAAACCCTAGGGTTACAATATTAGGTAAATTAGAACATAACTCTTTTTTTTCAATAATGACACAACACTTCATAATTTTACAAACAAGTCCATTTGAGCTGAAATATATATATGATAAGTTCTTTTACAAATGTGTTAACAGGACGGAATATATTGAATAAGACGTGGGAAAATAATCACAGTTCTTTCATAATGTGATTATTAAAGTACAGGGTGACCGCAAAAAATGGAACCCTAAAAAGTGCTAATAACTTCTATATCGGTTAACCGAATCACTTTATATTTTGGGGACATAAACTTAACTTCAGCCAATGCATGAGCCTACCGCAACAGTTTTATATCTAAAGGGTCTTTGGCAACTTTTTTGTAATTTGCACAAAAGTCAGAACACTTAAACTACAAAACTACTTTGTGTAAGGGTCATGCATTAGGCTGAAGTTTATGCCATCCAAATTTAAAGTGATTCGTGCAACAGATGTAGAAGTTATTAGCATTTTCGAGGGTTGCATTTTTTGTGGTCACCCTGTATGTGAACTAAGTTCAATAACACTCGCTTATTTGTTGCTTTAAATAAATATATTGGGTTTGTGATTGCAGGATACCCTCTGGCATTGCTGTACCGTAGTTCCTTGCTGTACAACCAACCGCCCGCTGTCAAGCATGTCTACTTCATCATGACAGGCCTGCTGCAATGCTGGTTCAACTTTGGTCAGTACAGTCACACACACACACCATGTATATGGTCACAGGCATGAAAAGGAGTCTAAAACTGTGACATGCTCAGGAAAACTTTTATTCCAAAAAGGAGACACACAAACAAAGGTTAGACAAATCCAGTCACACTTATAAGCTCATAAACACACTCTAAGTTGAAAAAGAAGTTTATTTTAAACTAAATACAGTAAAACCTGCGAGCAAAGGACACCCTTGGGGAACCTTGCCACTGTCCTTTGTACAAAGGTGTCCTTTCTTTTGAATATGAATGCGCAGACATTTTTTGGGAAGAAAAGAACCAGCCAAATAGTTTTATTTCATGTGTGTGCATGTAAATGTAAATAGAGTGTCTATGCATGTTTAGTTCTTTCATTTTCTTTCATTACATGTAATAAAAATGAAAACCAAAACTTGGATGTTCAGAAAACAATTGTTAATTGTACATGTACATGTATGTATAAATTCCAAACTGTGCATTACATGTAGTCATACAGAAAGTGACAAAGAAAACAAGTTCAACATGCAACATGTATACATTCTAAACTGTGCATTACATGTAGTCTTGCAGAAAGTGACAAAGAAAACAACATGTATGTACAAAACCAGAATCAGTAAGTTTATCACTGGGGTTTGCGGAAAAAGTCAGATCTTTGACTGTGTGGCCTGGCTGGCTTGGTTCAGACGCACATCTTCCAGAATGCTACTCAAGTTCATGACAGCTGTCAGCATTTCAGGGTGACCCAGGCTTGCCGCCAGATCAATCATGTTTCTGGTCTGCAGCAAAGCCTCTCTCGTTGTCATGAGCTGCTTAGGATCTGTTTTGTGGTCATCACAGTCATCTTCCTCGGCATTTGCTGCTTCAGCAGATGTGGCGTCACCATCTGGTTGGTCGGCAAACTCCACTACGGGCAAGTCCTGGTCCATGTTGACAAAGTCATCCCAAGTGGCATTTTCCAGCAAGGCCTGAAACTGGTCTCCATGATCTTGGACTTCCTCTGGGTCAGTGTCAGGAGTGGGTTCAGCAAATCCGCAGTGGAGAAGCATTTCTTTATTGATGATCCCCTCACTGACGTCCAGGCCAGGTCCAGCCACTTAATGGCATGCAGAAGTGACACGGACTTTGCCAGTTCGCTGGCAGTGTTGGCCTCGTCCATGGCAGACAGGATGTGTCGAAGCAGCCGCTTCCGGTAGTGGGACTTGAAAATACTGATCACGCCTGCGTCACAAGGCTGCAGCTTGGAGGTTGTGTTGGGCGGGAGGAATTTCAGCTTGATGTTGCTCAGCTGCACATGACAATGGGCAGAACAATTGTCGACCATCAACAATATATTACGGCCTTTGCTTTTCATTTTGGTGTTCAGTTTCTCCAGCCACTCTTTGAAAAGAACAGCTGTCATCCAGGCCTTTCTATTCCACCTGTAGGTGACAGGCAGGCTAGATTTTTTCAATGCCTTGAAACACCTTGGGTTCTCGGCTCTGCCGATGACCAGAGGTGTTAGTTTTTCTCCAGTGCCAGAGCAGGCCAGGAGAACAGTGATGCGATCCTTCGCAGTCCGTATTCCTTTTCGGGAATCTCCCTTCACAATCATGGACCTTTGAGGCAGAGCTCGGAAATAAAGCCCTGTCTCGTCTGCGTTGAAAATATCCTCCAGGGCGTAGTCCTTCGTAATTTCAGGCAGCCTCTTAATCCAGTCATCAACAGCCTCTAGGGGAACGCCTGATGCCTCCCCACTCCGCATGGCAAAGTTGACGTTGTAGCGTCTCTGCCATGACTGGAGCCACCCATTGGACGCAGTGAAGTCATCAAACCCCAGTTCCATGGACCGGACCAGTGCTCGCTCCTGCAGCACACACCAAGGAGAGTCATCAGTCACTGATTCTTTTTTGCCACAGTAATTATTAAAACTCAAAAAATTTTGAAGCTCTCAAGTTTGTTTTGAGAGAGGGAGAGAGAGAGAGAGAGAGAGAGAGAGAGAGAGAGAGAGAGAGAGAGAGAGAGAGAGAGAGAGAGAGAGAGAGAGAGAGAGAGAGAGAGAGAGAGAGAGAGAGAGAGAGAGAGAGAGAGAGAGAGAGAGAGAGAGAGAGAGAGAGAGAGAGAGAGAACGGAGAACGAGCGAGAGAGAGAACGGAGAACGAGCGAGAGAGAGAACGGAGAACGAGCGAGAGAGAACGAGCGAGAGAGAGAGAGATAGAGAGAACGACTGAGCGAGAGAGAGAGAACGGAGAACGAGCGATAGCGAGAGAGAGAACGAGCGAGAGAGAGAGAGAGAACGACTAAGCGAGAGAGAGAGAGAGAGAGAGAGAGAGAACGGCTGAGAGAGAGAGAGAGAACGGCTGAGAGAGAGAGAGAGAACGAGCGAGAGAGAGAAAGAGAACAAGCGAGAGAGAGAAAGAGATGCAATCGGTTTCTTACCTGAAGCAATGGGCCATTCACGGGAATATTCTTTGATCGAGCTCTCGAAAACCACTCGAAGAGTTCGTCGTTCAACCCGTCATAGGTTGTTTTTCTCCTCTTTACACATTTCCCCGTCGATCTGGCACCGGATTCCCACTGACTCAGAATTTGTGAACGATCAGCTTTGATGTTGGAAATTTGCGTTTTTTCACAATTCAGCTCATCAGCCACTTTTCGAACTGAGAGCCCCTTGTTCAATTTCTTTATCACATCGACTCTTTCTTCTAAAGTCAGAAATTTCCGTTTTGACATGATGAGACCGCAATCGACGAAGGATGAGACGAAGATGCATCACAGAACAGAAAGTAGAAACCCAAACTTGTTTTTGTTTGTGAGTTCAGTTCAATTCACGGCATCGACCAATGAGCGTGCACCATACAAAAATCAATCTTTCAAGTGCTGTCGTTGGCTTACAAAACAAGCTTCTCGCGCGTTCACATCGCCAGCGAGATTGTATTTGCATAACCAAGATGGCGGACCGTTGTTGACAGGTAACGAACCAAATCGGGACCAAAAAAGAGTGTCCGCGTCCGCGCCTTTGAGGTGTTCGCTCTTTTAAGGTGTTTTTGAGTGTAAAATACATCCGTCCTCACTTGAAGTGTCCGTTATGCAAAGGTGTCCGCCGAATTAAGGGTCCGCTGGATGCAGGTTTTACTGTAGTGAAATGTAATTCCAGCATATGTACATAACTTGTCACAACGTCACAAACTTTATTTAATATTCAAAGCACACTATCACAGAAAATAAACATAATCCAAATGAAGACCCACATTAAATCACTTTAAAAATTAAAAGAACACCATAAACACAAATCAAACATTATTACACCTGATTAGAGCATTGTGTACATAACCGTCACATCATATCACTAAAATTCAACAAAAAAGGTTACAAAGGACGATTTCTGACCCCTAAGTACAAAACCCATGTACAAGAGTTAGACACCAGACAGCCATAGCAAGGAGACATGTAACCACAGAGGATTAAAGGAATAACATACTTTTTCACTTCATCCGCAACAAATGGCAAACAAAATCAAGATTAAAACCACACAAAAAAACAAGGAATGAATCCAACATCCAATATAGTTAGAAATGCTAACAACTATGATGTTAAAAGTGGCAAACAAGCAAAATTCTGCTATAGGGGCTTGACAATTCCAAGAAAACAGCAGCAGTCAACCTTTGTACATAACATCACAGCGTGACGTAATCAAAACAGATGCATTAAAACTGGAACATTCTGACCAAACAGACAAAAAAATGTATGGGCATATCTAAATAAATGAGAAGTACCCATAAGAAGAAAAAGTTATGAATGAAACCACCATAAATCCACTATACAACAAAAATAACCTATTTGTACATAACGGCACGCAAAGTCAGAGGATGAAAGTGCCCATATCAGCTAAAACTGGTGCCACAATAACTGCAATCAACAAATCTGAGAAAGAAATTAGTAGCAAAGGGAGACAGTTACCATTATGAATAAAAAAACCTGATACAAACAAGATAACACATGCAGGAGGTAAGAAATAAGAGGGAAAACTACATATGTACATAACATCACACCGTGACACCCATGATTCTGAGGGATGTCTCTAACACATATCCACACCTTCATAGGCAGAAATTATAAAAAAACCAAATGACACATAAAAGGTGCAAATAAAAAACCAATTAGCAACCCTGAAACATAAATTCAGATCAGAAAATGCAAAAAACATGAGAATGTGTACATAACGTCACAACAGATTATCTTTCATGCAGTGAGTGCTGGTAGGTACAGCTCACTTTCATTTTGTGAGTTGAGAAATATCAACAGAAATGGGAACATGAATAAATGATAAAGTTCAAGTATTCTGTCATTGTCAAGACAATGTATCCAGAAAAAAAACCTTGAATTTAAACCCAAAAAAAAGTCTGACCTCAGCCTCAGGGGACACACCTACCTAGAGTTGGGTGTGTTGTTCTTTATTTTTGCTGCCTGGGATTGGGTGGGCAGGTATGTCAGTTTTGTAGCTTTTTAGAAAAAGCAAGCTGATAGATTTTCACAAACATGACAGAAAAAAAAGAAAAAAAAAGATTGCAATAACATTATGCAAACATGCTTAGGAAAACTTTGTCCAAAAAGGACACACAAACAAAGGTTAGACAAATCCTGTCACATTTATAAGCTCATAAACACTATAAGTTCAAAAAGAAGTCACGCTGGAAATAGTGAATTGTAATTCCAGCATAAGTACATAACTTGTCACAATTAATGTCACAAACTTTATTTAATATTCAAAGCGCACTATCACAGAAAATAACCATAATCCAAATGAAGACCCACATTAAATCACTTTAAAAATCAAAAGAACACCATAAACACAAATCAAACATTATTACACCCGACTAGAGCATTGTGTACATAACAGTCACATCATATCACTAAAATGTTGGCACCCAACTAGACTAGAGCCATGTGTACATAACAGTCACATCATATCACTAAAATGTTGGCACCCAACTAGAGCCATGTGTACATAAGTCACATCATATCACTAAAATGTTGGCACCCAACTAGAGCCATGTGTACATAACAGTCACATCATATCACTAAAATGTTGGTATCACTTTTTACACAATATTTCTTACACTCTTTGTCCCTCAAAGCTGTACTTTAGAAAAGTGTACCTGGAGCCTGAACTAGGTCCTAGGAAAAAGCAGGTGTGTGGCATATTACCAGTAACAGGGTCCCCACAGGTTTTTAGAAACATGTACTTTGGAAAAGTGTACCTGGAGCCTGAACTAGAAAAAAGCAGGTGTGTGGCATACTACCAGTAACAGGGTCCCCACTGGTTTTTAGAAACAAAATTCCATGACTTTTCCATGAGCCCCAATAACATTTTCCATGACTAGATCCACAGGTCGCCATTTCCGAACACGCAAACTTTTTACGTCTTTTCACTGCCAGTTTTGACACTGGCTTGCTTTGCACTGAATTTGAGTCAGTTTCTAAGCAGTGTCTTTTCGACAAGCAAGTCAAGCATTTGCTACGCAGTCAGATTATCGGTAATGTTTGCTGGTCCTGTCATTTCATTAAACTGGACCAGCCACTGTTTGTATCCATCTGCACTTTCGTAACCGTCACTGTGACTTGACGAACTGTCATTTTTTTTCACCGCGATACACAGTTCATTGCGAAGATCTTCCTTGGTAATTCGTTCCAATTCCGCATACTTTTTGTTGTCAAGAAACAACTCGAAAGAAAGTTTCAAACTCATCATCCTCCATCTTGCTTGTCGAAGCGCTAAAGTACTTTATCGATGCAAAAACATAAGCAGAAAACTTCAATGAAACAGACTTAAATGCAGCGCAGACGAGATAACGGAAGGAAGTGAGCCTCGCTTTGGCTCAAGTGCCGTTAAAAATACCGTTATTCTCGTATGCAAATACGAACGAGAAGTTGGTCATACGAACAAACCTTGTGCTGGCGACGCAAATCGCTGCTGGCTGGCAAAGGGACGACGAAAATAGCCGCTGGCGTGCTAAAGTTTTTTTGTTTTTTTTTTAAATTCCATGACTTTCCATGACTTGAATTGAAATTCCATGACTTTCCAGGCCTGGAAAATTAAAAATCAAATTCCATGACTTTCCAGGTTTTCCATGACCTGTACGAACCCTGCAGTAAACGCCATGTACACAATAAAAACAAATTTTAAAAATCTGCATAGTATAAATGACATTTTTGTTCTGTCTGTTCGGTTACAGTATGGCTAGTTTATGATCCAGCTATGGCTATCTATTTCCAGCACAAATTACAAGGTTTTAGCATAAAAGCCAAGAAAACTGTGGTGTACTAACACCCTGAAGAGTGGCATTTCCAGAGAAAATCTGCATGCTAAAATTAAGTTAGTATTTGTGTACAATGAAATAAAGAGTAAAATGGGACCAGATTTTAGGGTTCATGCACACCTGCTTAGAACCAGCATCTCCTGTAAATGAAAATAGAGATTTAGCATCGTAATGATGCCACACATTGGCACAAGTCTCAAAAAAAGTGCTTTTTGTCCAACTCTAGGTAGATTTACCCCCTCACGTCTTGTGCATGCATCAAAAAAACACATCTACACAGCAAAGGTGTAAATCAAAGCCCTGTTTTCAAGGGACATGGTGTAGTCGTTTTCCTTGAAGACACGCAAGATGTCGCACAAGGGAATAACAAATTCTGTGCATATGGCAGGCCATTTATTCTTCCCACAGCCAACATCCTTCAGGAAGACCCCCCAGGCTCCATCAGCTGAAGCTTTTGTGATCTGAAAGAAAAACAATGTAAAATTATAGATGCATGGAGTTTCTGAAATGATTGCTATGTTATTCTCACATAATTTGCCCCCCCCCCCCCCCCCCCCAAGTTTTTGTTAAAAGCGACAAGCCTGAAAAATATAACATTTAGAGCCATTAACAGTTTACCTGAAAGACCTAAACGTGCATCTTTCAAAATTACAAAGGAAACAAACTCGAACCGCCTTGAATAAGGGTGAACTGAGATGGAAAACTAACAACAAACCAACTTTTCAAAAATTGAGAAGCTTCTTTAAGTACCAGAAAGTTTTCTTACCTGCGCAACATACTCCACCACAGTCTTTTCTGTTGGTATGCCAACCAAAACAAAGTCCCCAGGCTTTACACAGACAGAAGCACAGTTGCCAACATATGGATAGTGTTAAAGAAAAAAGATAGTGTCTAAAAGTCACTGACTAACAAAATAAAAAACCAATGTATTGCTAATGTCAACAATATATTGCTAGATTACTATGGTCATGTACTACAAGCAAAAATGTAATTCTTATGATAACATAAAGGTTACTTACTATGATTTGGATAATAATAAAAAAGAATAAGCATCACTTTTCATTATCACAATATTTCACTTCAAAAAGGATACCAGAAGATGGCAAGCAAACCACAAAGTGGTTGGGTCTCCACGTCAAAGCAGGCAGACATTTTCCGTGAATGTGAGTCCACATTATGCCGGGGAGGTATGTACTGCTGTGGTGTGGAGCTGGAGTGGGTTGGGATCTTGGGGTGCAAAGCTTGTGGAGGTGCGGCCTCACTGTGTACCCACCATACTCTGGATATATGGAGAGGATGGGGTGTTGCAGCACAGAGGTGAGGGCCAACACCTGCCACATACCCATGTATGTGCCAGCCTTGAAGATGTCGCGAAGTTCCAACTGAAATATGTTGTCAATGGCAGCCTTGGTCAGTTTTTCATTGAGGAAATGTTCAGAGTACTGAGCGCAGAAAGTCGAGTCTGGGTCGCTCAGGTAGTGGCTCTTGTTGATTATCAATTCGAGGGCAATCCTTGCCCGCATTTCAAGATGGCGCTCCTGCGTTCCCCAGGCAAGGACAGACCCACACCTGGGAAGGCAGTTGCCATCTCCGTAGATGGCAATGGGCGAGAGACTGGAAGTGGAAGGGACGTCAGCTGGAAAGAGCGCCAATGATGGTTCATCAATTTGAAAGTCACTTGTGTCCAGTTGCTGCATCATTACAGGCTGCATGAGCCCATGGTGCTGTTCTGCTAAAGCCTCCAATGTTGTCCAATCCTTCACTTTTCCCAGTGATTTCAGCATGTCCCTGAAGAAAGACATGGGTAAGGGGGGAGGACACTTGGGGTCAGCGGAGGGCTTGGGAGCAGTGGAGGGTTTTGCATCCGAGGGCTTGGCAGCAAAGGGCTTGGGTGCAGTGGAAGGTTTTGCATGATAGGGCTTTGGGGCAGTGGAGCACTTGGCGGCAGAGGGCTTTGGGGCAGTGGAGGGTTTGGCTGCAAAGCGCTTGGGGGCAGTGGAGCGCTTGGCATTACAGGGCATGGCGGCAAAGGGCTTGGCATCAGCGGAGGGTTTGGCGGCAGAGGAGAGTTTGGCATCAGAGAAGGGTTTGGAATCAGAGGGCGTGGCGGCAGAGGAGGGTTTGGCATCAGAGGGCTCGGCGGTAGTGGAGGGTTTGGCATCAGAGGGCTCGGCGGCAGTGGAAGGTTTGGCATCAGAGGGCCTGGTGGCAGAGGAGGGTGTGGCATCAGAGGGATTGGCGGCAGTGGAGGGTTTGGCATCAGAGGGCCTGGTGGCAGAGGAGGGTTTGGCATCAGAGGGTTTGGCGGCAGTGGAGGGTTTGGCATCAGAGGGTTTGGCGGCAGTGGAGGGTTTGGCATCAGAGGGCCTGGTGGCAGAGGAGGGTTTGGCATCAGAGGGTTTGGCGGCAGAGGAGGGTTTGGCATCAGAGGGTTTGGCGGCAGTGGAGGGTTTGGCATCAGAGGGCCTGGTGGCAGAGGAGGGTTTGGCATCAGAGGGTTTGGCGGCAGTTGAGGGTTTGGCATCAGAGGGTTTGGCGGCAGTGGAGGGTTTGGCATCAGAGGGTTTGGCAGCAGTGGAGGGTTTGGCATCAGAGGGCCTGGTGGCAGAGGAGGGTTTGGCATCAGAGGGTTTGGCGGCAGTGGAGGGTTTGGCATCAGAGGGCCTGGTGGCAGAGGAGGGTTTGGCGGCAGTGGAGGGTTTGGCATCAGAGGGCCTGGTGGCATCAGAGGGTTTGGCATCAGAGGGTTTGGCGGCAGTGGAGGGTTTGGCATCAGAGGGCCTGGTGGCAGAGGAGGGTTTGGCATCAGAGGGCTTGGAGGCAGTGGAGGGTTTGGCATCAGAGGGCTTGGCGGCAGGAACAGCTTGAGGGCAGCGGAAGACATGGGACTTCCATTGACCGTGGGGGAGAGTTCTCATGGTGTGGCAGGGATCCCCTAGCATACATTCTGCACAGTAGCATGAAAGTCTCCTGTGAAGAATGGTGTTGGGTTCTTCAGGTCGAACACAGTGAATTGACCGCGTACCTGGAACAGGGTTGTTTGGTCGTCGGTCAGGTCGCTTCCGGTTGATATCCTCCAGTCTCAAGAAGACCCTTCTGGAGTGGCAGCAGGCATCCCCATCTGGGTCAACCGCAAAGTTTTGCTTGAGGTACTGGAAGGCTTCTTCAGCATTCCTGATGATCTCCTGCAAAGAAAAAAAAATCAAAATACACAATGAACAACATGCAACAGAAATATGCAGCAGCACCTGCAAAGCATAAATAAAGAGGCAGCTTCTTCGTTTATGGGCTGAAACACTGAAGCTCCAGACAGGCACATTATCCAATTTAGCGCCCGTGAAAGGCAACTTAATTAAGACACACAAAACTCTTAAGAAAGCGCACATACCTTTCCGCTGAGCACTGCTCTCCTCACTGCCGACTTCACGATGCCGCCGACACCGTCACAAGGCCCCTTCCCATGGGAAGTGCCGAAAAAAGACCTTTCGATCGGCACCCCAAAGTCATCTGCAGAACAGGACAGGTCCGTGAAGGGTTCCCGACTCTTAAACTGGCTGCCTGCTCCGTCTGTAAATTGAAACTGAAAGAACACGAAATTGGAACGTGATCAGTCACAGTTGTCGGGCATGTAGGAGTTGTTTACAATGAAATACATATCAAACCAATCGTGGAAAGCAAACTTGCACACTCATACAGTGGTAAAATCACTGACCTGACGATCAACTTTTAGATGCCTCTTCTCCCGCAGATGATGCAGCAACTGTGCTGTACAGGCATGCACAGCACTGGCGTCATGCTGCAGGTCACTGCTGATGAAGACGACACTTTCAGTCACCAGTTCACCACAAGTGCACCTGCAAAAGTTGAACGCATTAAATTATAACACAAAATAACTGACAGAAATAAGACATCCGGCAGCTATAACTTGAAATTTAGATATGTCACACCATAAAAAGTACAAACAAACCAGAGAAAGAGAGAGAGAGAAGAAAATAACCATAACAAAACTAGCCGCTTTTATCCTGATGTACGGTATTTTGAATAGGTCAGTGATTGTGGATCGTCGCGATATAACCTTCGTGGTTGAAAACGACGTTAAACACCAAATAAAGAAAGAAAGAAAGAAAGTGATTGTGGAGAAAGTCAAGGACTACCTGTAGTAATTAACAGTGGGCAGCACTGTAGCCTGATTGTAGCTCCAGTGAGCTGCTTGCACCTCATGCTGAAAATCACATCTGTAGTTCTCAGCGAAGTCCAAGAGGGTGAGCACCTGGTTTGGAGGAAGATGATCCCTGAGCTGCCTGAACTGCCTGTACTGCCAGAAAGCCACAGCCAGATGGCAAGCAAAGGGCTGAAGCTCTGCTGCTAGCTCGGCAATAAGTTCACCAAGAGTCCCCTGAAAATATGAAAAATGTTCAACTTGTAGAGCTTTTGTAATACAGTTGTACTCCCCCTTAACGACCCCCCTGTTTATGACCACCCCCTTTTTACGACTGATTTTTCTACCACGGATGCGTTCTACTATATAATGAACCCCCAGTGAACGACTCACCCCAAAACGCGACTTACGACCGAGCTTTTGGGGATGAATTCGACTTTCGCGCATTTTCAGTCGAGCAGACGAAAACACAACATGGCGGCTCTCGTGCAACTACCGCGAGAAAAAAACAAAGCCGAAATCTCGCACGCGCGAGATCCTAATACATCCGGTTTTCCTCTGTACGCTTATCTTGTCACGACGACTTGTTGACAAAGAAAGATTCGCGATAGAAAGAGAAAAGCGCCGACTCTTGAGTAGAGAGCTAATAAAATAATTGCTAATCGAGCGAAATGGCAATTCGCGGCGACTTCCTCAGGAGTCGGGAAGACGCAAATCCTGTGTATCGTCAATGATAAGGACTCAGTGTTATCGAGATGGCGAGAAAGAGAGTGAAGCGAAAGTATGCAAAGAGAGGTGCCTGTACGAAAACCTCAACGATCGTGCATGGGACTAGTTTAGCGATGCAAGGCGAAGAAACATTCATGTGAGCGAAAAGATAATTCGGGAGAAAAATCGTTATGCTTTCTATCGAGTTAGGACATTCGGATTTTACTGGTTGCGCCACAATGTCAAATGTGCTTCACTCAGGGGGAGCAAGCATTTAAACGCCATGAGTAAATTTTCTTTGAAAATTGAGTTAAAGTTGTTCTGCTGTAATGTGTTTGGGTGTGTGTGTGTGTTGATATGACAGTAAACTGCAACTGTGTGTAAACATGACAGTACATAACAGTACGTACACTGCAACCAAATTCATGACCGCCCGGGCCAAAAACTCAAACCCCCATTTTAAGACCCCCCTTTTTACGACCTAATTTTCAAGGTTTTTCCAAAGTCGTAAATAGGGGATTCTACTGTAAATGCAATTAGTGCATAGCAATATTAACCAGCATGTAGGACTAGTTTTTATGAATAACCTATACTGTTGACATGTCAAGTCTCAAACATAGATAAAGCAGTACCGGCAATAGACCATAGATGTCAAAATAAAACAGTCACTAACCTTCACGGTTATGTTGCCGATGCGCTGGCCAGAGGACACATCATAGGGCTGCCATCTGAGCCATGACAGACTCTTCTCCATGGGAAGGTGGGCCAGGGACTGGGTGAGGACTTCCACCCCACAGTTGGGACACTCCCTGTCAATGCAGGTCCATCTGCCTACCTCGTCTGTGTAGCAGCAGAGGGTGAGGTCTGACAGCTCAGAAAGTGTAGACGGGAGTCCTGGGAGACAGGTGCGCAAAACCTCCAACTTTTGAGCCACATTAGTGCACATCTTACAAAGACAGCTTGTTCTCTTCAAGTTGTTCATCGTAAGGATGTGCTGCGGCCTCAGCTTCTTGAAGGCAGTGAGGCTGATGTTATGGTTGGTCTCTTTGAGAAAGGCCTGGTGCACTTTGGCAAGTGATGAGGTGAGGCAGGCCCGTGGTACAAGATCTTTCTTGACCATCTTTCGGTCTGGCATCATCACCGAGGTCTCCGGTCTTGAATAAAACCCCTCCACAAGGTCGGTTAAGTCTTGATTCAATGAACCTCCATGTCGACCAGCATGCAGGAGCTCCTCTGCCTCGGGCTCGATGGTGGACGCAGCAGCGACAAAGTGCCACCTCTGGTCCAGCTGGCGGCTGAGGGACAAAATGGAGTCCGTTGACTCCTGCACCAGTACCGACACAAGTTTTTTCCGTTCTACAGTGTATTTCTTTTTTTTCTTAGCCCTCAAAGCTGATAAGTGTTGCAATATGCGCCCAGCAAATGATGGCATCTTGAAGGCTGGCATCTTCACCTCGCCCAATGCCTTTCGCTTCCGCGGGCTCTTCATGGCCTGTGCCAGCTGGTACGCCTTCACTTCAGCATATTTGACGGGGTCCTTGGGGTCTTGACGGCTAGCTCTGGAGGCCGCTTGGCGCTTGGCCTCGTTTGACCGGAAAGGGGACCCAGCAAAAGAGGAGATCGGCGGAGTCGTAACACCTTCGCTGCTGTCGCGGAGAGGTGAAACATCCAAAGCTGGTCGGGGAGAATTCTGACTGCGGTATCGCTCCATGCGCCTAAAAAACAAATAAAATAATGAGGCCTAAAAACTAAAGGATACATACATCTGAAAAGGCAAGATAACATGAAACATAACCACACAAGAAGGGCAAAGCCCATACGACTCACATGCTTGACCTTGACCTTTACTGACCTTAGCAATGACATCATACACTAAGAACTGCTTTACACATTTTTCCTACCAAAATACATGTGACCTTGACCCAAGATCAAGGTCATGCAACACAAAGCTGTTAATTCAAGACATAGGAAGTACAATGGTGCTTATTGGCTCTTTCTACCATGAGATATGGTCACTTTTACTTTTAGTGGTTCACTACCTTATTTTGGTCACATTTCATAAGGGTCAAAATGACCTTGATCATATGTAACCAAATGTGTCTCATGATGAAAGCATAACATGTGCCCCACATAATTTTAAAGTTTGAAACAGTTATCTTCCATAGTTCAGGGTCAAGGTCACTTCAAAATATGTATACAATCCAACTTTGAAGAGCTCCTGTGACCTTGACCTTGAAGCAAGGTAAACCAAACTGAAGATGGGGTGAGGTATTGAATCTCAAAAACTTCAGAGAAAATGGGAAAAATAGCTGGGTTTTTTAGACATTTATGGCCCCTGCGACCTTGACCTTGAAGCAAGGTCAAGATGCTATGTATGTTTTATTGGGGCCTTGTCATCATACACCATCTTGCCAAATTTGGTACTGATAGACTGAATAGTGTCCAAGAAATATCCAACGTTAAAGTTTTCCGGACGGACGGACGACTCGGGTGAGTACATAGACTCACTTTTGCTTCGCATGTGAGTCAAAAATGATAAATTCCTGCACCACCACCTGAAAATAATTCAAAATACTACATCAACAACAATACCCAAACAAATAAAAAGCGCTGAATTTTTTTTTATGAATTGACAACTTACTTCATGTTATGGTAGGCTCTCTTTTCTGGAGTCTGCTTAGTCCGCCACAACCGCATCTTTTCACGATGTGCAGCCTTCCTCTCGTCATCGTCTTTCTTGAGTCTGTCCTGTGCGCCACGTGTGGAGCCTGACGTCTCCTTTTCCTTCTTCTTCTTCTCTCTGTGGCGAGCTTGGCGTGTCCTCTGCAGCTCCCTGTTGCGTTGCAGTTTTACCTCAGGCAGAGAAGATCTGTACACCTTAACACGCTGTTTTTCAGACTCCCGAAAAGTGTCCAGTGACCCCACTTGCACATGTTTCTGAACGAGAGCCTTGTACCCGGTAAGCTTGGGCTGACTGGTCCTCTCTTCAGGGTCATCGTCACAAAACGAGTACTTGTACGCCCTCTTTCGTCTAAGAAGGTACTTGAAGATACCTGGACAGATAAAGAACACAACTAATGAAAAACAAGAATGGGGGAACTTCAAAAGTGACAATGCCATGCAACAATCCCTATCACAGTTGGCTTTGTTAAAAAATACCTCCTTCACTCCTGTTGTTTCATTTATCAGCAAATAAATGTAACAACAGACAGGACAAAAGCATGGTAAATAAACAAAATGTATTACACTAAAAAAAAAACTCCCACCCAGACATACTTTAAGATTTAAAAGTTATGCAATGCAGAATGCAGACAAAGAATCTACAACACTACAGTACAGGCAAATCCAGCTAACTCACAAACGGTTAAGTCAAAAATTCGCTTAGCACACAAAGAAATTCTGGTCCGGAATTATCCCTCTTTATCTATGTGTACAAAGTACCCTGAGCTCGAAATGGGATTTCTCTTACGTAAGTCGAAAGACGGATAGCACACAACAGAAAGTCAGTCCCAAAGACAAAGTTTACTCTATATTTACTACAGCAACTCGAAACTTGGCGTCAAACACTAGCGCATTGTGTAACCTTATTCCCTTCTTCTCTACACGGACGCCACACCGACTGGTCAGTCGGCACGCAATAAAGTATGAACTGAAGTTAGGAGGGGGCGAGGAGTAAGGAGAATTATCCAACTCCAAGAAAACATTCTGAAAAAGGTGGGGAAGTGGTGACAAGGCAGTGAACGCACTCACCATGCACTGACATCATACGAAAGCAGCCACACAAACACAGCACAGAGGCAGGTGTGCAGATGTTTTGTGAGAATAAGCGTTGAAAACCAGTTTGAATAAAAAAAAAAACAGCAGATAGAGCCGCATGTCATAATCATTCTTCTTGTCTGGCTTTATTGACTGCATGCCGATCTTGTGGCAGTGACTTTTCACTCTTCAGTCGGACTGTACACAAACCGCTCTCACTCTCCTACCCTAAGCCCTGACAACTGATCCTTGGAAATTGTTTGGAAGAGTACACCTCTCTATTTCTCTCCAATGCTCTTCCTGCTGACTTCAGTGACACCGGACACCCCACTGAGTTTAGCCAGCTACCCCCCCCCCCCTCTCTCTCTCTCTCTCCCCCCAGCCATGTACTGTTTGGTGCTGTGGCCAGAGAGGTGTCACCGGCTAATTGAGGCCAGCTGCACTGTTCACTCAGAGCAAAACTAGTTGACTGTGTCTAACTTTTGACAAAGCAACACAACTGAAGGGTTCACAGATTAGGTAACCGACTCACTGGTCAAGGCTGCAGGGAAACAAGAGTATCTTGTCAATGAAAGAGGTTACACACAGATACGCGATGCTGAGAACGGTGGCCGATTTTTCACTCTCTTTCTCGGAGGGCCTTCATCATTGCAGGGACTGCTGTAAAGAAATGCTTGCTCAGAAACTAACTCTTTTTGTATGTCTGATGCAGAAGTGCAAACATTGAGTACATGATTGGGAACCCCCAGCTAAAAATGCACAAACACCACATCTGAGCATATACCTGGGACCACCACCTTAGACAAATGGACTTCATAACTAGACACAATTAACTGACAGCAAGCTAGTCTGGTGTACCCCATTCCCACGTTTCTAAACTTTCAGACTAACCATCCCCTGTGCAGACCTGTTTACCCCAAACAATTGACAAGTAACAAAATTGTAATCTGATGACCAAAATAGTAAACAAATGGTTACAAACGTAAACAAAAAGAATATTCCCCCCCCCCCTACCACCAAAAGCCTAAAAAATCAATCCAAAATAGTAAGGGTAAACAGGTCTGTCTGTCTCTAACGCTCCTAGCCCAGGCCTTGAATAGATTAAAGTGAAGAAATGACTAATAAAAGTGTCACTAAATCAAATGTGCCTAAAACTACACTTGCGGCAGTTCATCTTAACTAGAATGGCAATGAAATGCTTTCACACAAAACAATCATGTTTATGTTTAACTTCACGCTACAGATCATTCCTTCCTGATTTTAATTTACGCACAGCCCAAAAGACACCGAAGAAGTATGTTATCACCGAGAACTTAAAAATGAAATGATCGAGGTAATATGAATGGCAAACAAAATCAATAAAGTTAGGAAAAGTACACAAAATGCACATTTATTATTATAACTCAGGTTTTAATACAATAATCTGTAGCATCAATCAAAATCTGTAGCCTTCATTACAAATTCTTACTTCTAGACCTAGCATTCAAGGAACAAGTAAGAATCCCAAAAATAGTTAATCATAGGGAATGTGCAACATTATGCACATAATACCACCCAGATATGTGCACCAAAAGAGAACATGGAAAATGAACTATGTTACAAATCCAACAACAGCTGAGACATACAGTGTAAACAAAAAAGGAGCGGGGAAAAAAAACACCAAAATGCAGAATAGCTCATTGCACATAACCATCACAGCAACACAATATGAAGTGACGTTATGAACATTTTCAGGGTCATAAAAACAGCTGAATGCAGTCATCTACAGCTCACTTTTTAATTCTACTGGCAACAAAGAACAAGATTTGATCGTGACAAAAAACTCTCTACTGCACAGTCTTCAGAACAAGATTTCAATAACGTGTACATAATGTCACACGTCACCCAGACAAGCTATCTCGATCTAAAGGCGTGTGAAGTTATGTACACGCAGTCATGGAAGAAAACACGAATCACACAGAGAAAGGTCTGCGTCTCAGAACCCGTTCATTAACAAAGAACAAAAAAAAATTGAACCCCAAGTCAGAAAGAACGAAAATCAAAGATAAACATTGATAAAAATGTAAAATATTCCGCGCCTAGCCCGAAGACAGTAATCTCATGATGTGACGTTATGAACATCGCACCGTATTTTCTCACCCGATGTCCTAGCCCGTCAGAAAGTCCCTTTCAACGCAGGAACAAAAGACATCAACATAGTAATGTTTTCCACCTATTTTTAAAAAGATTAAAACTGTATTAGCTGAACCATGCATCGTACGTTATCCGTCACGACAACAGCTTCGTATCTGAACAATAAAAATTAAATTTCTTCGCTAATGCGTCAGATCGGAGACTTCGATGTCTTCGTTTAGCGCGCGATATGTTTGACTTGCACTCAACCATCGTCAGAAACAAAGAAAACACAACTCAAACAGCAATATGATCTTAAAAGTTGATACAACTGACCATCATTTTGTACATAACACATTTCAAAAAATCACGACAAAACACTTACCTCCTGTGTTCTCTTTTTCCTCGTTCATCTCACTCGCTGACTTCTTCGAATGCAACTGCGATTGCTCGCGGGACGAATCGTATTCAAAATTTGCTCACACCCCATGTAGAAACGAGTCTATGCGCGGAAGAAAAAATAGTACATAACTTACGCGTCACGACACATCACGCAGTTGGCCGAAAACCCTTTCCCGTACCGCTGTTTATCATGAAATTTGTGTTTTTAACTCATTTTCACACAGAAGAATGATTTTTCATCGAAAATCAACAAAAACTTTGTTGTTCTGGAAGTGAATTTTGACTGTCGGCTCATTAATACACTCGGCCGGAAAATCACGACAGGAAACGACGAACATTCTAGCCTGTGGTAATCTTCCGGTAAATCCGACTCGGCAAACTTCGGGGCAGATCAAACTTTGCAAGGGAAAGACCGACCATTTCAGAATAGAATCTCCGTATTTTTTCAATATTTTGGACAGTGATCTGACAGTATGCGAAAGTTTGCCGAGCACACTGTACTTGGTGTCACAGAATTGCAACAGATCACCGTCAATAATCACCAACAAAACATCGATTATATTCCGTACACGGGAACCACACGCCACGGAGTCATGTTCCGAGCCGAGAAAAAAACCTTCTTCGTCAATGCTCTTCATGTTCACGATTTTAGATAAAAAAGAAGCACCAGAAAGAGACTTTTTCCGGAGGTTGTATCACTTTTTCGGACTCGACGCCATTTTGTGCCCATGTACATATATATATGCACACACACACACACACACACACACACACACACACACACACACACACACACACACACACACACACACACACACACACACACAAATTAGGCACACACACACACACAAATTAGGCACACACACACACATGAAACACAATTTTCAATGACACACGCTCACGAGACACGCACACACACACACATATTTACACCTCACTCCCCTTAATAAAAAAACCCCAGCATTGTCCAACGAAACCAAAACGTCACGATCCTTTTGACCAGCTCCTCTTTCAAATTGAAGTTTCAGACATCAAAAGCGGGAACAAATAGTCGACCAACGACGGCAGCTTTCTTTCAAATCGCCGGCAACAACCTTGCCATCTTTCGAAAGATCTTCTAAAGTTGAGATGGAACGCCTTGAAAATGTAGAATGTCTCTGTTCATTTTGTTGTAGGCACGGACGTCTATCACTCAATGTTCAACATCACCTTCATCTACATTTTGCTGAGGGTGGCGGGAGGGACCAAGTTCTCTGCTGTCTTCGCCTTCTTCTTTAACCTGGTAAGCGTTTTCTTCCCCAGTGTCAAGACACCATGTCGGAAATGACTCTTGTGGGTTTTGTCAGGGCTGTGGAATGGTTGTATTTCTTAAAAGGTCAAGCAAGAAGACGAACTGCAAAAATAAGTCTGTCGAGTTTGTATGGGTTTTGAAAGGGTGAATACTCTTGCTTTTGCTGAGGCAAGCTTTTCACTCATGTTCCCTGTGTTTCAGACATGGCATGGAAAGTAACTCCGTCAATTTCCAACTTGAAAAAAATCGTAGCAAAGTTACTATACTGCAATTTTCTGAAATTATGAATGCACAAACATCGCATATATCCAGTGGAAATGGAACTAGATATGCGACATAGGTAGCATTGTGTACAGCATGTGTTTCAGGGATCTGCAATTGGTTTTGGGCGCTGGTGGTCGGCTGCTACTTCGAGGCGGTGAGCGGGCGGTATTGGGGGAGAAAGGTTGAAATAACTCATGATTATGATTGCAGACGTACCTGGTGGTGGGCTACTACTTTGAGGCGGTGAGCGGGCGGTATTGGGGGCTGTTGGGGGAGAAAGGTTGAAATAATTCATGTTTATGATTGCAGACGTACCTGGTGGTCGGCTACTACTTCGAGGCGGTGAGCGGGCGGTATTGGGGGCTGTTGGGGGAGAAAGGTTGAAATAACTCATGTTTATGATTGCAGACGTACCTGGTGGTGGGCTACTACTATGAGGTGGTGAGCGGGAAGGAGTACAACATCTCGTGGACCATGCCGCACTGTGTGCTCACCCTGCGACTCACTGCTGTGGCCTTTGACCTCTATGATGGACACAAAGTAAGATAATAATAACGAGAACCTATTAATTGTCCCTCCTCATGAGAGCTAGCTCATAGCCATGTGAAGTCAGTAGAAATGGAAACATATGTGTCATAGAAATCATTCTGTGTAGTATTTTGGGAGCTCAAACGGGCAGTATTGGGGGCTCTGGGGGCAAAAGGGTAAAAGGTCTCGTTAATTTTTTTCAATTAAATTGCATATTCTTACTCCGAATCACACACCCCGCGGGTTAGGGGGAAGAATTTACCTGATGCTCCCCACCATGTCGTAAGAGGCGACTAACGGATTCTGTTTCTCCTCGCTCCATGCAAGTTGCGAACCATCTTTCCTTTTTGTCCTCCCAGGCGGCTTCCGCTTCCTCTCTGAGGGTACGGAGATCAGCTATCTCAGCTACTCTTAAACAGATTGGACGTTCCATTAGCGTCAGCGGAGTCATTGCGGCAGTCATTAAAGGCGCGGCCCTTAAGGAGGCTAGATCTCGCTCTCCCACTCCTAAGTGGGATCTCTTTCTCGTGTTGGAATTCTTGCGTTCAGCCGAATTCGAACCTTTGAGCGACGCTAGTCTTTCCAATCTGACACAGAAAACTCTTTTTCTGTTACTGTTAGCTACAGCCCGTAGAGGTAGTGAAATTCACGCCCTCTCTGGAATTCCAGAGGATATCTCGTATGAGTCGGACGGCTCAGTCTCTTTGCGATTTCGCCCGGAGTTTCTGGCAAAGAATCAAGCTCCGGAACAAGCCTCTCCTCTGATTCTTGTCAAGCCCCTTACCAACGTTTTGGCTCCTGCGGATCCAGACTTGGTTAATTGCCCAGTTCGTGCCCTTGGTTTTTACCTTGCTCGGACTCAGCCGGTCAGGTCTAGCTCACAGAAGCTCTTATTCATCTCGCTCAAAACAGCAAGAGAAAAAGACATCTCTAAGGTAACGTTGGCCCGGTGGGTGTCTTCCCTCATCAGACAAGCGTATGGGTGGAGCCACTTGAACAAAGGGGGGGGGGGGGGGGGGCGCAGCCTGCCTTTCCCCTGGACTCGGCCCGAGCCCATGAGACTTTAGCCGTCTTGCGCTCTAAGAGGCTAGAAGAGGTGCTGTCCACAGCATTTTGGCGCTCTGAAGATGTTTTTATTAACTATTATCTTCGGGACGTCTCGGCTGTCCGTCAGGATGGCTCTCGTGGACTTCCTGCATTGATTGCAGCTGGCCAGTTTCTGGCAAGGATTTGAGAGTGAGTTTGAAATTTTTTCTTTCCCACCGCCTTGTTGAAGCTATCTGCTGCTATATGTGATTCGGAGTAAGAATATGTAATTTAATCGAAAATTTTAAAAGTAAATTTTCATTTGATTAATATACTTACCCGAATCACATAGTTTATGCTCTCCCACCCGTCGCGATATAACCTTCGTGGTTGAAAACGACGTTAAACACCAAATAAAGAATGCCCTCCCACCTGCCCCGCGTATGGTTTTTTAGTTTCTTTAAAGCCGTATGATTGTAGCCACGTGGTGATAGAGGTAGTGACGTAGTACACACCAATGGGAGGTAACTCACAGAGTATGTGCTCATCACCATGGCTATTTTTAGCTCTTTTGGTGATGGGGTTGCTTCCCTTTAAAAATGTTAGACGGGTAAGCGTTTTCAGACGTTAGCATCTCAGACTGTGTCAATGCTATATGTGATTCAGGTAATTATATTAATCAAATGAAAATTTACTTTTAAAATTTTCGATTTTAGAGGCAAAATGCTATGCAAATTGTGAATGTATTGTGTGTGTGTGTTTTACAGACGCCGATTCCCCCTGCGTACAAAGAGACGGCGCTAACCAAGGCCCCCAGTCTGCTGGAGCTGTTCGGGCAGTGTTATTTCTTCGGAGGATTCCTGGTCGGCCCTCAGGTAACGTATGGCGTTCATTGTCATTACTTTGTTGTCCTATCACTGGGAATTTCAGGTCACTTTTCTTAGTGGAAAGTAAAGTGCAACAGAGTCGCGTAACCAATGTGTGTGCATGGTTAGCTGTAATGAGCCACCTGCACTTCTTTGCCGCAATGGTTTTGTTTTGTTTGTACGTGGGCTGAAACTCCCACGGCTTTTACGTGTATGACCGTTTTTACCCCGCCATTTAGGCAGCCATACGCCGCTTTCGGAGGAAGCATGCTGGGTATTTTCGTGTTTCTATAACCCACCGAACTCTGACATGGATTACAGGATCTTTTTCGTGCGCACTTGGTCTTGTGCTTGCGTGTACACACGGGGGTGTTCGGACACCGAGGAGAGTCTGCACATAAAGTTGACTCTGAGAAATAAATCTCTCGCCGAACGTGGGGACGAACTCACGCTGACAGCGGCCAACTGGATACAAATCTAGCGCGCTACTGACTGAGCTACATCCCCGCCCTGCCGCAATGGTGACAAGGCACACTATTCCATTCCATGCACGCTCAGCTGGAGCTAAAAATAGCTCGCCAAAGCAACCTCCATCCCGCCTATTACTCTCTCCCTTCCCCCTTCCCTGTCTTTCCCACACACTGCCACTGGCGCTTGAACTAAGAAATGCTGAATACGCTGCAAACACAGCGATAAGCTGATGCCGAAAGCTGGCTCGCTTGCTGTGTACTGGTAATCAGTCTGTGAGCTGCTGATAATAAACACCTGCTTGCGCTTTAACATCCGGAACTCCCGCGAAGCGCCATAATATTTAGCAGAAGACAACACAGAGGATACTACTTGTCAGTTATATTCAAGTACATAATTATACCATACTTTACAGATCTGAAAAACACATAGATGCTTCAGTTAAATCAACAGAAAACCCAACATCTCAAAGCACGGCACAATCTATAAGAGGACAGAAGACAACACGTACAGTAAACAAAACATCTGAATCAGTGTGCCACAATAAAAGAACACAAAATAATGAAAAAAAGACCAAGGTAATCCCTAAGTACACTGATATATGTACAACACTTTACAAAATATATACAAACAACAGAGGATATACAGTCGTATTTACATACATATTATAGGCATGCATATGGTGCGCATGTGAAATTTGTTTTGCGTTTATATAATTCAAAATAGTGCATGATTGTAATGTCTGTAAACATCGAACGCAGAAGAAGAAGAAGTAATGTCTGTATTATAAAATAAAGAAAAAACGGTCTTTCAATACATGTTCATGCAAATTGTTAGCTGCATGTGAATAAAACAAAAAGCCTACCTGACGGCCACTCCTATACACGACTTTTGACTGGTATCATTGCAGCGCCATACATCAGTAATCCCTTGGCAGCACACAAGTTGATTTGGAAGTTTTTCAACACAGACTCTGTTTTCACTACTGTTCTCACAATCTTGTATACCACAGGAAACGAAACTCGTCGATCCGACGACAATTTAACGTTTGTTTCATTATCGCAAACAAAACAGAACAGACAAAACGAAACAATACAGCACAACAGTTGGGGATGTTATTTTTCTGAGATATTTAAGGAAAAAGAATATGATGTTTGTCCTTCGCTGCCTTTGATCATCTGCCACAAGTTCTGCACATAGCATTTAGCCTAAATATGTCGAGATCTTCCGTATGTTGCACTGCCGCCATTCTTAACTGAGACACCTTAAAATCAATAAATAGAGTGACTAAAAATTGAAAGAAATTGACACCAATAAACAAGCAAAACCATGTACACACATACAGACAGGCAAGAACATAGGCACAATTACAGTCACAACATTAAGTCAGGAATAAACGCTAATATGCTGAAGAACAGAAAAGAAGGGGGAAAACACAAAACCAAACAAGCAATCAAAAAACAGAAAAGATGAAATGCACAAGAGTCAACAGCCACAGTGATTGTCGTACTGCATAAAACAAGTGTCTTGTATCGAGTGCCTATTCCGACCACCGTGCAGCGCGTGGGTTAACAAAAATTACAGCACAAAACTGCTCCAGAAATCAAAAACAAACGTAAAACACCCTGCGCGAAACTTATTCTCACTGAATCACACAGTTTACACTAAGTGCTTACTGACCGCAACATCAGAAAGACAGTCGGTGGCTGCTATCAATATTGAGTGTGGTCAGAAAATGGTACACAACGCGCACATTCTGTTTCTTTCAAGAGGAACAAAGAAGCACGTGTCCGTATGAGTGATATCAGTATAACCACAAAATCAAACAAAACGAGTCCTGCGCTAACCTCCAGTTTGCACTAACACAAAGCCTGTATAATTATCAGACTAACCAAATAGACAGATTGAACGTAATCCACGGGTCAAGTCACGGAAACGATCCCATTTTCACACCAAGAAACACGTATTTTTTTCAGACCGGCATTTTCACTTGGACACATTCCAGAGTGACCTAGATAAGACGCTTGCTTTCGGCTTGCCGGCTTGCCCTCGGAAGGGGAGAGTTCGACTATAATTAGCCCGCTCGCTGCAAACTAGCCGCTTGCAGACTTAGCTGAGGAGGCAAAAATCCCAGTAGAATAGAATACAGTGAAGGGAGTTTGACATGGATACCTTTTCTGAGTCTGCACGTACAGTCGAACCCACTTAAAACGAACACGCTAGTTACGAATTTTGACTTATAACGTATTAGTTTTAAGTTCCCAACTGAATACCTCTTTCTTCATGCTTAAAAAAAATGCTTAAAACGAATTCTTTATAACGAATTTATGCTTATAACGAGCACTTTTTGGATTCCCAAGCATGCATAATGTCTGTAATTTACTCACGCTTATGACGAAATCTTTAAACTCGTCCCGAGATCGACATATCATGGGAATTTGAGAAGTTTGAATACATGTGTCAAAGTCTTCCCTTGCGTCGACTGCTTGAACCATTGCTCAACCGATCACTGAATAAAGTTAAACTGATTACACTGTACTCACAAAACAATTTCAAATTTAGAATCAAAGTGATTGATAGCTCAGACACTGAACATGAATGACTGACTGACGTTTATTTCCTTCGCGAATACCAAAAACGAAACATCAATGTTTAGAACGGAAGCCATTGCCAAAAAATATAGATGCCAGAGTGGTTTCCCTTGGACAAGGGAAACCACACTCTCAACGTTTGCGTTCGCCGGTTCGCGATAGTTTATCAGTCAGTCAGTGCTTTCGATTTGGATTTGAACATCATGTTGCAACAAAACAAAAAAAACTAAATTGGCCAAGGTTTGCTACCCGTCGCCAAGGTAAGTGATTCCGGACAAATGATAGGAACACCGCGAATGTGGACAGTGTCAGTGTGTGCGTGTGTGTGACCAAAAACGTAACAACTGGATGAAACATCTGTGTGCTCACTCTCACTCAAACTCAACAATCATCACTCAACATGAGACACACATGAACATGTAACTGAATATGTCACTTTATTGTCTAAACGTGAAGCAGCATGAAAGTTGCGAAAGAAACAAATTGAAACACCATAAAATGTACAAGACTTGTCAATTTTCTTAATACGAATTTTGGTTAAGACGAACTTTTTTTCCGATCCCCAGTGATTCGTCTTAAGCGAGTTCGACTGTAATGTTGACCTGTGTTAATCCCAGTCCGACCCCCTGCGGGTTAGGGGGAAGAATTTACCCGATGCTCCCCAGCATGTCGTAAGAGGCGACTAACGGATTCTGTTTCTCCTTTTACCCTTAAGTGTTTCTTGTATAGAATATAGTCAATGTTTGTAAAGATTTTAGTCAAGCAGTGTGTAAGAAATGTTAAATCCTTTGTACTGGAAACTTGCATTCTCCCAGTAAGGTAATATATTGTACTACGTTGCAAGCCCCTGGAGCAAATTTTTGATTAGTGCTTTTGTGAACAAGAAACCATTGACAAGTGGCTCTATCCCATCTCCCCCCTTCCCCCGTCGCGATATAACCTTCATGGTTGAAAACGACGTTAAACACCAAATAAAGAAAGAAAGATTCCCAGTCCGGATTCAAACCTGTGACCCAAGGATCACAAGCCTGATGTTCTAGCAGCTGAGCTAAGAGACCCTACAGCCTTATGTAACAGTAGTACCTCTACCCTGGATCACAAGCCTGATGTTCTAGCAGCTGAGCTAAGAGACCCTACAGCCTTATGTAACAGTAGTACCTCTACCCTGGCTCACAAGCCTGATGTTCTAGCAGCTGAGCTAAGAGACCCTACAGCCTTATGTAACAGTAGTACCTCTACCCTGGATCACAAGCCTGATGTTCTAGCAGCTGAGCTAAGAGACCCTACAGCCTTATGTAACAGTAGTACCTCTACCCTGGCTCACAAGCCTGATGTTCTAGCAGCTGAGCTAAGAGACCCTACAGCCTTATGTAACAGTAGTACCTCTACCCTGGATCACAAGCCTGATGTTCAAGCAGCTGAGCTAAGAGACCCTACAGCCTTATGTAACAGTAGTACCTCTACCCTGGCCTCAAACTGTGCGTCCCTATGTCCTGTACGCACTGAAAGTCGGAAGAACCTAAAAGTTTGATCGTGATCACTAAATGGAAGAAGAAGAAGAAGAAATCGAAAGTAGGTTGCCAAACCTGTTCTCGCGATAGCCCAGTGGATAAAATCCAGCTTTGACGATTGGTCAATGTAATCACGTGAGACGTGATATGACAAGATTTTATCTTCTGCCATTGTTGTTGTCGAGTCCAGCACATTGACGAAAATGTCGAAGCGCAAAAAGCAGTAACGCCTAAAAGTTCCTCTTCTGAAAAGGGACAATGTTATTGCTGCCCTTGAGGCAATAGCTTATGAACGTTTCTTGTGAGTTTCAAAATACTCTCAATATTTTGAAAATACGCTGAATCTCTGTGAATAGTACACCGAAGTCAAAGTGTGGGTAAACAGGTCTGCGAAACACAACACGTTTGACTGAGAAATTTGATTTGTTTCAAAAACTCCTTCTCATATAAAGTATGACGGTATTGTGTTCTTTGTAGCGGAATTGTACTTTTACAGAAGTTATGTAATAGTTGGCTCACGTCACGTAAGTGTAGCCTATGCGATCGTAACTTTGTCTGTCTGTGCGTGCGTATGTGCGTATGTGCGTGCGTGTGTATGTCTGTGGTAGAAACTTTAACATTTCGTCATTTGAAGACGTCACATTATGACGTAAGAGGGTTAGACGTCACGCGAAGGAATTACTGAAAGTCTCGGTCATTGTTATTTTGAGCGGGCCGAGACTAGTTGGCAGTCGTGTCCCTGTAAGTAGGCTACATGCAGACAGACAGATCTAGATCTAGTGTCTCGCTTTCTTGCACAGTGTCACCTATGCTTACTGTGTGTGTGTGTGTGTGTGTGTATGTGTGACGGAGTGATTGAGTTTGTGTTACTGTTTGTCGATTTCTTACGTGAGCCTTGAAGGCTTCGCCTCTTGTTTTGGTTTTACAAATGTATTTCCATTTTGTGTGTGTGCAGTATTCCATGCGGCGCTATATGAACTTTGTCAACGGTGAATATTCTGACCCCAAAACAAAAGGGCCTCCTAACACGTATGACCATTTTCTTCTCTTTCTCTTGTGTGTTGGCGTGTGTGTGTGCATATATGTATGTTTGTTTGTCTTTATGTTATTTATTTTTTTGCTCACTATTGTCTGGTCAAGCATAGGAGAATGTGGGCAAAAACATACATCCAGGGGCTCACATCCATGAGAGATGGCATAAGACAAATGTCCTGGACAATGCAAAAGCGATAGGACATTTGTCCCGAACAAAAACAAAATGAATAGGACCTTTTTTTTCTCGCAACAAAACGTACACTAACAGCATGGTTTTGTCTGCTTGGAGAGACATCGTAGCAAATCAAACTACTGTAAATTGAAAAGTACTGACAATTTCCAGATCAAATGAAAGCATAATCGGACAATGTCCTCTTGCATGAAAAATGTATAGGACATTTGGAAAAAAATATCCGTGTATGTCCGATGTCCGACGTGGATGTGAGCCCCTGTACATCTTACAGACAGTGTCAAAGCTGTTGTTAGTTACAGAACCACATTACGTAAGGCAAATGAAAAAATAAGAAACGTTTCAGATTTTCCGAACGACCTATACTTTCTCCCCGACATTAACACTGTTTTTGACACTTATAAAATAAATGTTGCACACTTTTCAAGGTAGGTAACTCTTGTCCAGCATCCGGGGGACGCAGCTCGCAGGTCACTAGACCTTTTTCACTTAAATTTTGGCGCATGCGCTGTGAAGTTTATTGTCAGATCTACCGGAACTAGGGGGCAAAAGGAAAAATCGACAACGAGGCTTGGTGCAAAGTAAAGTGCGGAGACGACGAGGCAAACTGTTGTGTTTACAACTGCAAGTGCAACAGTGGAATGAAGAAAGAGAAATACGGTGGACAGAATTTGTCATTGTATGGCTTTCCGATGGGTGCAAGTGCGAAGGCGCAACAGCGAAGGACGCGATGGGTGCAAGCAATCCGACGACAGGGGTTTGTCGTGCCATTGAAAAGTCTGCTCGCGTCACTTCGTGTCTGGCAATGGGTGTCAACGCTGAAAATATCATCGGATCTGGAAGAGACTCAGAGCCAAGTAAGCTTTGTTTGTTTTTATCAATTTATGATCTGCTGACTTTCTTCCTACATCAGTGTATAAGAAATTTAAAATGAATCGGCAGCCCAAAACGGATGCATAGGAAGGGTCACGAAACAGATTCAAGATTTTAGAAAACAAACAAACAAGATCTAGACATATGTCGACAAGCCGCGTGCATTCAATCAACCGACTCTTGAATCGAGAAGATTAAGGAGGTTACTTGATACAGATAGTGATGCAGTTTTCAAGACATCGATAAAGCTCATGCTGAATCACTTTTTTATTCCCAGAAATGTACCATTGAATTGATGCAACAACAAATATAGCACTAGATTTCTACAATTTTGATTTTGCATAGAACACTCCGAAATAATTTCTGGGGAGCATCTCCTGCACCCCTAAGTTTTGTTCAATTTCAGGAGTTATTTCCCTCATGTATTTTCATGCTTAAATGCTGTGAGTGTGATGCATGTGTAATCTGATAACAAGATCATTGATGCTAATTCTATTGCTAATGTATACATTTGATTTTGTATTTACAGAAGCAGCCATTCCTTTGCCCTCCGCATCTAGTGAGAGCTTAGGACCAGGGCCAGATCATGCCTTTGCAAAGAGGGACACGACTACCTGTGAGGGTATTGTTATTGGAACACAGACTACCTCAAGTTGGCAGAGCTGCAGATGACAATTACATAACAGGCCTCTGTGATTAATCGTCTGACTGAAGATGTTTCTGGCTTGAAGAAAGACAACATGAAGCTGAAGGAGAACATACGCTCTTTTTCTGTTGATTCTCTACTGAAAAATGACACTGCAGTATGGTTTTACACATATGGTGATCTTTCGGTATGCATGTACCTACTTCGTAAAAAAGGCAGGTCTACATTACTGGGTTGATGAGCTGCCAAAGGCCACATCACTCCAAAGAGCAAGAAGCTTTTTTTGTCATGTAATGGTGTATATAATTTACTCGGGTACTGTAAAGAATAAAGGGCCCATTATCAATCAAATCTCTGGTCTGGTCCGAGTTTGTTTCATAAATGATTGTATGTGAGCTTACGAACATAACGATTTCCACTTTAAATAAATGCGATCAAGATAATTGGGTAGACAACATGTCAAGAGACGTTTATTCCTTATTTCTTGTTATAATTGAAGGATATTATTATGCAATACACTGCTTTGTTTAAAATGGCTTCAAATTGTCTCCCTTGTACCGACACTCTAGTACACAATTTGTGCATTCACTTGAGTTATTTCTTAAAGAAAATTACCCCCCCCAAAATTATTCAAAACAGTCTTTGACATATCTACAGTTTAATTAACAAGAAAAACTGTATTCTATTTTAAGTGATAAATAAATATAGACAAATCTTGGGACTGTGCACAAACTGATCGGCTTGAACTCAAAAGTCGCAACCAAGAATCTTCTGCAACTTTTGAGTTCAAGTCTGTCAGCTTGTGCACGGTCCCACAATCAGTTCAATAAGAATTTTCCTTGATATAGCCTTGAAAAAAAAAAGAGTAAGTAACAAATTTTGTACAAACAATTTGTTCAAGGGAGACAATTGGAATCATGTTTTTTAAAATCGGTGGATAGTCTCCTGCCCGCCCAGCAACCTTTCCCTTGACCCTGCTTGTGACCTCGATGTTTTTTGCCCCCGCAAGGGGTACGGTACTCTCTAAGCACCCAAAACCTCAAAGAGAGATAACTGGCGGAAACCTTCCTATTGTAGTCTCCTGTATGACGACTTACTAGTGCCAAAACCTCATAATTGTAATTATCAAGGGAAAATTAGTAATTTTTCCTTGATAATTACCATTTTCATGTGTTAATTACTAATTTTTCCCGGAAAGTTACTAATTTTTCCGGAAAACTTACTAACTTTCACCTGTTAATTACTAATTTTTAGTTTTGGCTCACTTCCTGACGGATTGCTAGTGCCGAAACTAAAACTTAGTAATTTTCCTGTGAAAATTAGTAATTAACAGATGAAAACACTGTAACTGACAGCGTTAATTAGTAATTATCACGTGATAGTGGATAAAACCAGGTTTTGGCACTAGTGAGCCGTCATACTCCTGTCCGCCCAGCCGACCTTCCCCTTGACCCTGCTTGTGACCTCGATGTTTTTTGCCCCCGCAAGGGGCACGCACCCAAAACCTCAGAGAGATAACTGGCGGAAACCTTCCTATTGCATTATAATTTCCTCAAAAAAATAACAACTAACTGAAATAAATTAGAAAAAAAGTGCTAACATTATTACCTTGATCAGATCGATGTGTATGACAAGGAATTTCTATGTTTGCTGATTTAGTGGTCCGGTAATGACTTTTTCATGCACGGGGCTTCTTAATTCACTCGCTCAAATGCTCATGTCTGCACCAACATTCACACACGTCCATATCGGCACATTCATAAGGGATGGTGACAACACGCTCTTGAACAACAAACATGGCACAAAACGAATGAACATTTCAAACATTTCGCTATTGAATCAAATCATCAGTACATGGATATCAAATCATAAAACATCTCACAAAATACCTCCTTGCCATTCCGAAATTGAAGAAGAACACAGTCCGGCATTACACACACTACACTTTCATCACTGAGAATCGCTGTTCACAACACGTCCTCGGCTCTGCAGTGATAACCTTCATTGACAAGAGGATTCACAAACATGTGTACACACATTAAATAAAACTCCGCACTCAGGTACCGGGTATATTGAACATGCCTAGCCAACATGGCATGGTCTCCTGGAGATACTGATTGAAATTACATTAACATGCTGCTCATAACTTTGTAAAAAAAGACAGCTTTTGCATGCAGACATTTTCAGTAGAGAATTATGAATCTCTGTGTGTGTTTGTGTGCCATGCATTATATGACTGAGTATGAAAACTGATTGTGTAAGATACCAAGTAACGCAGCCATCAAGTTAATCCCACAAAACATACAAGGCCAACAACACTTACCCAGCAACACACTGGCAGTAGGCTCCAAGTGCCTGTCCGGTCAGCGTCACTTAACAGCATACACTTCGTTGCGAGTCTGCTTCATTGACGTCAGAACATTCGCTCTGAGTCTGATCACCACAGTTGCTGACTGTTGTACGTGCCATGCAGAAAGACATTGTATGCACACAGTATGTCTATCGTTTACCCCAAGGTTTCGCATTCTTTGCGCTGGATGCGTCGTATAACTTGTCGAATGTCGACACAGTAGTATCAGTAAGAAAGTTGATCCAGAGATCTGTAGATCTGTGGTCAATCACCTCTGCTTCGCTTATGCAGGGGAAGTTCGCCAAGTCTTTCGTCCATATACCACCAATAGCCGTTTCAAACCATACCTTCGTGCATGTCCTTGACTTTTTGTTCATGATTTTGAACAAGATAATCCGTTTTCTTGCAGAATTTCTCAAAGTAATCCTCTGGCAATAGTACTTCGAGCACCGAAAGTGAAAGAGGTATTGCAGGCCAGGCACCTATTACCCCCTAGTTCCGGTTATCAGAGTGAGGCTGCCGTGCCCTAAAATCTGATTGGTCGAAACGCTGGGGGCAAAGGTTATACGAAAAAGGTCTATTTAAAGCCACATGGGTTTGTGTAGATAAAAAAGCAAACTGCAATAAAAAATAAAAATAAAAAAAGTAAACGCAGGAACCAACCTACCCTAAACCCAAATTTGGGGGGCTTGTTATTTGAAACAAACATTTCCCCTGAAAGCGGCGTGTGGCTGCCTCAATGGCGGGGTCAAAACGGTCATACACGTAAAAACCCACTTGTGTAAAAACAATGAGTGAACATGGGAGTTTTAGGCCATGAACAAAGCAGAAGAAGAAAAAATTATTTACATATTTTGTTGAAGCCTGGGTTAAGACAGTGTCGCTGTGATCCTTGGTATGATAATATTGTCCTGTGTGGAATCTTAATTGTGTGTCCTTATGCTTCAGTGTGATGCCGGCGCTGGAGCGTTTCTTGCTTGGCATAGCCTACATCGGGGCGTACCAGGCGGTCTACATCTTCGTCTCTGATGAGTTCCTTCAGTCCGAGGCATTCCAGGTACAGTGACCCCCCCCCTCCTTACCTTTTTGGGAGGCCTCCACAAATATGCAAAAAGTTAGGTCTTAAAAAGGAGGAATCGAGTCTTAAAATGGAAGAATGTCGCTTCTTCATTTCTTCTTCTTCTTGTCGATCACTTTATAGGAGTGAAATGCGTTGCACTGTCGTTACGCGCACTTTGGCCCAGCGCATCCGTCTTCAGCAGTTGTTTCTTCTCCGACTTTTCCTTGTCGTAGGAGACTTGCCGTCCACGGCTGCAGAACGTCCCCCGTCCTTGGTTTTTTGTCTGAGTGATCCTTCTCATACCCCATTAGCCTCGGGGAGAGGTGGCTGAATTAGTCTGACCTCTACCCTTTGACCTGTCCAGCTTGGGTGGCCCTACCAGGAGTTTACACTCCCCCTGGCATAGCTCTCCGGGTCATCGAGGCACTCAAACCATCACACCGCGCTAAGGAATCAGCCTTGTGGTGGCTTCTTCATTTCAATGCTTGTTGTTCACACTCAGGTGCCAGGAGATTGGTTCCACACAACTCTCACTTGTGTTGCACATGTCGTATACATTTAGAGTGCTTGCCTCCCTTTGGTGGTCTCCACTGTGTGCATGTTGTACAGACCACATGTCGTGTACATTTATTTAGAGTGCTTGCCTCCCTTTGGTGGTCTCCACTGTGTGCATGTTGTACAGACCACATGTCGTGTACATTTATTTAGAGTGCTTGCCTCCCTTTGGTGGTCTCCACTGTGTGCATGTTGTACAGACCACATGTCGTATACATTTAGAGTGCTTACATCCCTTTGTTGGTCTCCACTGTGTGCATGTTGTATAGACCACATGTCGTATACATTTAGAGTGCTTGCCTCCCTTTGGTGGTCTCCACTGTGTGCATGTTGTACAGACCACACGTCGTGTACATTTATTTAGAGTGCTTGCCTCCCTTTGGTGGTCTCCACTGTGTGCATGTTGTACAGACCACACGTCGTGTACATTTATTTAGAGTGCTTGCCTCCCTTTGGTGGGCTCCACTGTGTGCATGTTGTACAGACCACACGTCGTATACATTTAGAGTGCTTGCCTCCCTTTGGTGGTCTCCACTGTGTGCATGTTGTACAGACCACATGTCGTGTACATTTATTTAGAGTGCTTGCCTCCCTTTGTTGGTCTCCACTGTGTGCATGTTGTACAGACCACACGTCGTGTACATTTATTTAGAGTGCTTGCATCCCTTTGTACACTTTGTGCCTCAAACCTGACTAAGAGGATACAATTCTACATTAATCCCTGATTATCAACCCAAATAGGTGGGACACTTCCGTCTCAACTCGGACGCCGCTGTAAGAACGATCTCCAGTAACAGATGCTGATAACGATACAGCTATCTGCTCGCTCCTAAGCCACTCCCCCAGCCTGTATGCCTACACACTGGCACCAATTAAACCTCCAACTGAGCTGTTAACCCGTGCACGCGTGGTTTGTAAAAATATTGTACAAATTACGTCGAACCTAAATCCGCGATTTGTAAACAAAACAAAAAAAAATCTCTGTTCAGCCTATTGTCCCATCGCTGGGAAATTCAGATCGCTTCCTCCCAGTGGAAAGCTAGCAGCAACAGAGTCGTGCTACCCCAAAGTCAAGGGATCCATTAGATTTGTTTTTCTTTTTCCATTTCGTTATTTTCCTTCATCCCTGGCGAATTCGGATCGCTTCCTCCCAGTGAAAAGTTAGCAGCAACAGAGTCGCGCTTGTGGTCCAAGTTGTGGAAATTTCCAAGTTGTGGAATGTGTCCAAGTTGTGGTATGTGTCCAAGTTGTGGTATGTGTCCAATATGTGCAATGTTGTGGTATATGTCCAAGATGTGGAATGTGTTCAAGATGTGGTATGTGTCCAAGATGTGGAATGTGTTCAAGATGTATGTGTCCAAGATGTGGTATGTGTCCCAGATGTGGAATGTGTCCAAGTTGTGGTATGTGTCCAAGTTGTGGTATGTGTCCAAGATGTGGTATGTGTCCAAGTTGTGGTATGTGTCCAAGTTGTGGTATGTGTCCAAGTTGTGGTATGTGTCCAAGATGTGGTATGTGTCCAAGTTGTGGTATGTGTTCAAGTTGTGGGATGTGTCCAAGAGGTGGTCTGTGTCCAAGATATGGTATGTGTTCAAGATGTGGTATGTGTCCAAGTTGTGGTATGTGTCCAAGTTGTGGTATGTGTCCAAGTTGTGGTATGTGTCCAAGTTGTGGTATGTGTCAAAGACGTGGTAATATCGTCATGTGTCCAAGTTTTGGTATGTGTCCAAGTTGTGGAATGTGATGGGACAATAAAGAAATGGAGAAAAAAAATCTAATAGTATAGATACACTGACTTTCGGGTAGCGCGACCCTGTTGTTTCTAGCTTTTCACTCGAAGGAAGCGACCCAAATTTCCCAGCGATTTCTTTTCTTTATTTGGTGTTTAACGTCGTTTTCAACCACGAAGGTTATATCGCGACGGGGAAAGGGGGGGGGGGGGGGGGGGTGACGTAACGTAAAGAAAAGGAAGAAAAATCCCATAGATCTCCCTTGACTTTGGGGTATCGCGACTCTGTTGCTGCTAGCTTTCCACTGGGAGGAAGTGATCCGAATTTCCCAGCGACGGGACAATCTAGTAATGATATGGAGGAAGAAAACAAAATCAACGGAGTCGCGCTACCCCAAAAGTCAAGGGATTTTGTTTTTGTGCCTTGACTTTTGGGATGACAAGAAGATATCGGGAACATTAACGTGATTTGTAAAAAAAAATGATTACAAATCACGGGGCGCGCAGACCCTTGATTTTAACTCCCAGGCTCAAAACTGTAAGGATCAGCAGCTAAAGTTGCTTCTATGAATACGGCTTCTGACGTCATAGAACATTTTACCCAGAATTCACCACTTCCGTACTCTCGTGGACGTTCGAGATACAATGGCCGCCAGAATGGAACGCGAAAACGCTTCGCTTCAGCCACGAAATTCGTCGGATTATGGCCTAAACGATTCCGAAATAAACTAAACCCTGTGAGGGATGGTGAGAAAACAATTTCCTACGGCATGCATATGTCTGGTTAACCCAAGTCACGCCAAAACGCAAATAAACGCGTTTTTGACACCAAAAATAGCCTGTTGGGGCCCTTTAAGTGAAAAAAAAAGAAAAAAAGTATCGCCTTATAGTCCGAAAAGTACGGTAATCAGGAAATCAGAATTTCTCATACACTTATTTCCTGAATTTTTAAAGTCTTTAATTTAATAGCAGGAGAAAGTGAACGTATTTGAGACGTCTGAATCTCGAGCCAATTAAATTTTCTTTTAAAGATTTTTAGGTTTCAGTTGGCTAAAAGTATATCTATGAGATAATGTATTGATTTATTTCCTTTAATTTGCAGGAAAGAGGACTCCTGCTCAAGTGTGTGCTTCTGATAATATGGGGCAAGACGTGTCTCCATAAATACATCGGATCTTGGCTGCTGACGGTACGAATTTTTCTTCTCATTTCTTTTCATTTTTTTTTTAAGTGACTGGAAAATGTGTTGCTTGGATGGGGATGGAGACGAGAATTGTCCTTCCTGTCTCAATAGTAGTTCTCTCTTGCATTGTTTCTGTCAGTCTCTCCCCCTCTCTCTCTCCCTCTCTCCAAATTTCTTTCTGATGAAGTGAAGAACTAAGGGTGCTTGTTGTTGTTCTCCCTTTTCGTAAATGTGAATCCTCTTTTCCTGACATAATCTTACAACTTATCTTCCCTTGATTTTGTTAGAAATGTACTTTTTTATGATTTAGGTAGACTTTATTTTTCTGTGATTTTAGATGGATTTTACTTTTCTATGAATTAGGCAGATTTTATTTTTCTATGATATAGGTAGATTTTACTTTACTATCATAGAATCTTTTGTATGTATGTTTGATGGTGTATGCTTTTAATTAAGCGTTGCTGACTATGAATGTAGATGTAAATGCTTGTATAACTTTGTTTTAATTTTAAATGTGTCAAGCGCAAAGAGCATAATTGTAAAGTTATGATGTTGCGCTATATAAATGCTCATTTATTATTATTATTATTATTATTTACTGATTTAGGTAGATTTTACTTTTCTATGATTTTAGGTAGATTTTAGGTAGATTTTACTTTTCTATGATTTAGGTAGATTTTATTTTTCAATGATTTTAGGTAGATTTAATTTTACTATGATTATAGGTTGATTTAATTTTTCTATGATTTAGGTAGATTTGAATTTTCTCTTCTCTCTTCTCTCACAGGAAGGAGCGATAATCTTCTGCGGGCTAAGCTACAACAACTTGGACGAGAACAAGCAACCGCTGTGGGACGGCTGTACCAACGTACGCGTCAAACTGCTGGAAACGGGCTGCACGCTACAGCACGCAATTCGTTCCTTTAACTGTAACACCAACCTCTGGATGGCACAGTGAGTGGCAGTTGGGAGGGGGGGGGGGGGGGGGGGGGGGTAGTGAAGGAAGGGGGGAGGGGGACAGTTTTCCAATGTATGCGTCAATTTGCTGGAAGCTGATTCAACATTTCAGCGCATGATTCCTTCCTTTGACTCGAACACCAATCTCTGGATGGGACAGTGAGTGGCAGTTTGGGGGGGGGGGGGGTCAAGAAGGAGGAGGGGAGGGGGGACAGTTTTCCAATGTACGCTTCAATTTGCTGGAAAAGATCTTCAGGCATGGGAATTGTCCGCCGACAGGCAAATTTCCGCTGAAATTGGTTTTTGTTCCGCCGAAAAAGCAAAAGTGTCCGCCGAAAACATAATGGAGGAAGGAAAACTGGTTCTAAAAACTGAATTTAATGGCCAACTTGGAGCTCAGATGACACCAAATTGCACAATTTGGGTTCTTTGGAGACAAAAAGTCAGAGGGAGCATGCCCCCGGACCCCCCTAGTAGAGCTAGGCGATTCTCATCGTCGACTTTGCAAAAACTTACAAAATGTCAGCCTTTTTGACTGTTGTCAACTCCCATGCCTGTAAGACAATAACCAACATTAAAGATGCAAGATTTTGTCCATTGTAGAAAACCACACACAATTGATAAATTTATAAAACGCCAATGAAGAAGGACGCTCAGCTGTAGAGAGAAAGAAAGAAAGAAGGGAAAAAAAACCAAAAAAAAACACACAAAAACGTTGGGTTTCTTTCTTTTCATTTATTTTTCAGCTTGAAGCGGACTGCATGCAACTGAGGCACACAAAAAAAAAGAAAAAAAAAACCTCCCATGCCTGGAAGTGATAAAGGGAAGTAAGAGCAACAGAACTACTTGCAGAACCAATCTCCTGGTACCTAAGACAATAAGAATCATTCATTTAATGAACAATCGACTGTTTTTCTATTTATTCCACCTGAAATTGTTCTTCTGTTGGTCAATTTCTTCATTTCTTTTTATCCTGGAGTGTCAAGTGAGAGCAAGCTAGGTTGTTACATTTAATAGTCGATTATCTGTTGTCATTTATTCATGGGTGAAAGTAGCCCGTCAATTGACTGAAATCCGTCAATCTGAAAATAAGTCTGACGGAAATTCCGTCAATCCGCAATTTTTATTAAAAAAAAAAATAAAAAAATTTTTTTTTTTTTTTTTTTTTTTATAAATTTTTAAGCGGAACGCGTTTTTGAACTGCTATGCGGTAAACCCCGTAGGTGAGGTTTCTTCGCTTTCGGATTCGCTCTGCATCACGATAAAAAAAAGTTCTCGCGTTTTGGCAGGCATTATGAAGTGGTGACACGATTTCTGCGACAAAGATACCGGTTTTGACGGAAAACGCATGGACAGATCTTATTGATGCTGGTCTAGCCAACAAATGGCGATGGGACTGGTTGGAGTTCATGAAACTAAAACTGTGTGTGATAAGTTTGGTGCTTGAAACTCAAGTGCTTTTCCTTGAGAACTTTGCACTATAAGAGATGCTACGGCTTAGTTGCTACTTTGTGCAGTGCTACATCATGCTGTTTGCATGTGTGACATTCTGTTTCATCATTTATTTCAATGCCTGTCTGGCAATGTTTGCTTCTTATAATTAAATATTTCGAACTTTTATTTCAGTTGTTCAGTTGTTCAGTTTCTATTTCATTTAGTAATTGGCTGTTGTCAATGTTAATTGTTATCAATTGTGTCGTTGTGTTGGAAGATGCAAGTGTGAAAAGATACAAAAGAAAAATGATTACTTCTGTGAATTGTTTTGATTTTGTTTACCCTTTTTACCATATCATTAGAATCTGAAGGTATTTTTTTGACCTGCATGATAGTGACAAAAAGTGTATTTTTTTGCCAGGAAAGGCCACAAAATCACAATGTATAATGCAAAAATTCGTTTTAGGCCGGGGGGCGTTGCCCCCCTGGACCCCCTAACGGGGCAGGGGCCCCGTACCCCGCCAGGGCCTGGGCGGCCCCTGGACCCCTGCCTCAAAAAATTTTCAGTCAATTTGATTTTCATAGCTTTCACCCATGTTTATTTGACTGATCAAGTATTATATGTGGTCTTGGTGGCCGAGTGGTAACGCACTTGCGCTCAGAAGCGAGAGGTTGCGAGTTCGACCCTGGGTCAGGGCGTTAGCAATTTTCTCCCCCCTTTCCTAACCTAGGTGGTGGGTTCAAGTGCTAGTCTTTCGGATGAGACGATAAACCGAGAACCCTTCGTGTACACTACATTGGGGTATGCACGTTTAAGATCCCACGATTGACAAAAGGGTCTTTCCTGGCAAAATTGTATAGGCGTAGATAAAAATGTCCACCAAAATACCCGTGTGACTTGGAATAATAGGCCGTGAAAGGTGGATGCAGCGCCTATAGGCTGTTGATCTACTGGCCGATGTGAATGCGTGATATATTGTGTAAAAAATTCCATCTCACACGGCGTACGCGCTTTGAACTAAAAAGCGCTATATAAATACCCGTTATTATATTATATTATATTATATGTGATTTTTACAGGTGCAGTTTTGAGCAGTTTGGTTCATGCTCTGTATTTGACTCGTGGAGTGTTTGTGTGATTGTTGCAGGTACATTTTCAAGCGGTTACGTTTCCTGGGCAACAAACTGGTGTCTCAGGCGGTGACATTGTTTTACCTGGCCATCTGGCATGGGCAGGACACTGGCTATTTCATCAACTTTTTCCTAGAGTTTATTTACACCATGTGTGAACGACAGGTAAGTCCTTGTGTGCTGTCATCCAGAAGTTAAACAAAATTAGAAACATTCTGTTAGCCAGCATTTGAAATTCACCAGCCCACAAAATATTACACTGGCCTAAAACTTTTTTTTTATACTTTCCTCAGGGGAAGGGTTGGGGTGTGTTTAAAAATGGCATCATGTCTTTCGGATGAGACGAAAAACCGAGGTCCCTTCGTGTACACTACATTGGGGTGTGCACGTTAAAGATCCCACGATTGACAAAAGGGTCTTTCCTGGCAAAATTGTATCGGCATAGATAAAAATGTCCACCAAAATACCCGTGTGACTTGGAATAATAGGCCGTGAAAAGTAGGATATGCGCCGAAATGGCTGCGATCTGCTGGCCGATGTGAATGCGTGATGTATTGTGTAAAAAAATTCCATCTCACAGGGCATAAATAAATCCCTGTGCCTTGAATATGTGCGCGATATAAATTGCATTAAAAAAAACAAAAAAACCTGCGCTTAGAACTGTACCCACGGAATACGCGCGATATAAGCCTCATATTGATTGATTGATTGATTGATCATAGGGCATAAAGGCATGCACACAAATAAAAGCTCAGAAATCAATGTTACAACTTTTGTATCTATATTTAGTGCTTGTTCAGACATGTCTGAGAGTGTGTACTTATTTGTACTTATTTGCCAAACAACCGGCACGGTTGGCCTAGTGGTAAGGCGTCCGCCCCGTGATCGGGAGGCCGTGGGTTCAAAACCCGGCCGGGTCATACCTAAGACTTTAAAATTGGCAATCTAGTGGCTGCTCCGCCTGGCGTCTGGCATTATGGGGTTAGTGCTAGGACTGGTTGGTCCGGTGTCAGAATAATGTGACTGGGTGAGGCATGAAGCCTGTGCTGCGACTTCTGTCTTGTGTGTGGCGCACGTTAAATGTCAAAGCAGCACCGCCCTGATATGGCCCTTCGTGGTCGGCTGGGCGTAAAGCAAACAAACAAACAAACAATTTGCCAAACGAGAGAATCTGAGAAAGGAAAGAAAACTGACATGAGGTCTGGGAATAAAAATAACACTTCCAAGAAGAAAACAAATTCTACATATTCAGTTTTTTTTCAATTCTTTGGAGACAATCTCCTAAAGCTTTCCAATCCCCCCGCGGGTTAGGGGGAAGAATTGACCCGATGCTCCCCAGCATGTCGTAAGAGGCGACTAACGGATTCTGTTTCTCCTTTTACCCTTGTTAAGTGTTTCTTGTATAGAATATAGTCAATGTTTGTAAAGATTTTAGTCAAGCAGTATGTAAGAAATGTTAAGTCCTTTGTACTGGAAACTTGCATTCTCCCAGTAAGGTAATATATTGTACTACGTTGCAAGCCCCTCGAGCAATTTTTTTATTAGTGCTTTTGTGAACAAGAAACAATTAACAAGTGGCTATCCCATCCCCCCTTTTCCCCGTCGCGATATAACCTTCGTGGTTGAAAACGACGTTAAACACCAAATAAAGAATGAAAGAAAGCTTTCCAAATGTATGTGCCTGTTCCGTCTTGATTTGTGATGCTTTTCATTTCAGTTCACCTGACTGTGATTTATTTCAGATTGCAAGCACAGTGGAGCGGATAGGACCACTGCGCCAGTTTTTTGGAATCCCAGCGCTTCAGCCTGTGTTATTTGTAGTGAAGAAAATATATTCCACGTTTTTGCTGTCCTTCGCCCTGGTGGGCTTCTCCTTACTCCAGTACAGCAAGTGGAACGGCGTGAGTAGATCTTTGTTGGAATATCAAGCATCTTTGTTGGAATATCAGGCATCTTTGTTGGAATATCAGGCATCTTGCTCATTGCACAATTTGGTTGCGTAAACAAGGTTTAGGTGCCGTGCACTTTTTTGCCACATTGCTTGTTACCAGTATAGTTTCGGTACTGAAGTTTGTATAAGAAAAAAAACTCCGGGTTCAATTTTACCAATACTCTGCAGACAGAATTTCTAAAGCTCTCCCAACAGTTTTGTGTGCCTGTTCTGTCTTGATTTATATGCATTTTGGCCATATTGCTTGTTACCAGTATACTTTAGGTACTGAAACTTCAATGGACTGTCTGAATTTAATATAAGAAAAACATGGGTTTTTTGACTCACATGCGAAGCAAAAGTGAGTCTATGTACTCACCCGAGTCGTCCGTCCGTCCGTCCGTCCGTCCGTCCGGCCATCCGGCCGGCCGTCCGGAAAACTTTAACGTTGCATATTTCTTGGATACTATTCAGTCTATCAGTACCAAATTTGGCAAGATGGTGTATGATGACAAGGCCCCAAAAAACATACATAGCATCTTGACCTTGCTTCAAGGTCAAGGTCGCAGGGGCCATAAATGTTGTCTAAAAAACAGCTATTTTTCACATTTTCCCCATTTTCTCTGAAGTTTTTGAGATTGAATACCTCACCTATATATGATATATAGGGCAAAGTAAGCCCCATCTTTTGATACCAGTTTGGTTTACCTTGCTTCAAGGTCAAGGTCACAGGAGCTCTTCAAAGTTGGATTGTATACATATTTTGAAGTGACCTTGACCCTGAACTATGGAAGATAACTGTTTCAAACTTAAAAATTATGTGGGGCACATGTTATGCTTTCATCATGAGACACATTTGGTCACATATGATCAAGGTCAAGGTCACTTTGACCCTTATGAAATGTGACCAAAATAAGGTAGTGAACCACTAAAAGTGACCATATCTCATGGTAGAAAGGGCCAATAAGCACCATTGTACTTCCTATGTCTTGAATTAACAGCTTTGTGTTGCATGACCTTGGATGACCTTGACCTTGGGTAGGAAAAATGTTTAAAGCAGTTCTTAGTGTATGATGTCATTGCTAGGTTTAGTTATATGAGGTCAAGCATGTGAGTCGTATGGGCTTTGCCCTTCTTGTTTATTGTTTGTTTGCTTGTTGTTTGTTTGTGATTGTTTTTTCTCTCTAAGTTACAAAACAGTATGAACCTCTTTTTTATGATTGTAGTTCTACACCCAGAGTCCAACTTAAAGCAATTACTGATGAGCATTCAATTTTTGGTGTCTTGAGTTTAGGACCTGAAGACTGATTTTAACTGGGAAGAATTAATCTGTCTCAACTTGTGGACATTGTATTGCCTAAAATAAAACTGATTTTAATCTTCTCTGTATTTGACAGGTGTACGCATCCCTCCACTACGTGGGTTTTGTTATACCTGCGTTACTGCTTTCTGCCTGCACATTCCTCCAGTTCATGTTTCCTTCAAAGTCGGAGCACAACGGGGTTACCTCATCCAGCCCCAGCAAGTCTCAGTGAGTGCCCGTGTCCAATAGACCAACTTTGCAAATAACTGTCGGGGTGCAGACCTGGGAACCCATACGATTTTGCCGTATTTTGTGCTAGATTGTCTAAAATACAATTAGTACGGTCAGTGGGGAAAAAAAGCGACAAAAAAAATACCCAGACTATTTTCTTCACAAGCGCATCCGGAAGCCGATCCAGTATTTTGACACACCCGTTTTTGAGCTTTCGTGTCATTCCTATTTATTTTTATGATAATTAACTTTGAAAGAAGCATTTGTTTTAAATGTATTGGTAAACTTTAATTAACAGTGCAACAAACGCGCGTGAAGCATGTTTAAATCAGCGAAGTTCAAATGCTGTGTAGAGTACACTCATTTTTCTGAAATGACACCAAGTTTCTTTAAGAATACTCCAAGTGCAAAACAGAGGTTCCCAGGTCTGGGGGTGTTGGTTGTGAAAGAGAGAATGCTTTCATTGAGGCAAACTTTCTACACATGCTCTTTGTTCACATGTTTCAGACACACCCCTCACTAGGGATTGGCCTGTAATGCCATGTTTCAGACACACCCCTCACTAGGGATTGGCCTGTAATGCCATGTTTCAGACACACCCCTCACTAGGGATTGGCCTGTAATGCCATGTTTCAGACACACCCCTCACTAGGGATTGGCCTGTAATGCCATGTTTCAGACACACCCCTCACTAGGGATTGGCCTGTAATGCCATGTTTCAGACACACCCCTCACTAGGGATTGGCCTGTAATGCCATGTTTCAGACACACCCCTTACTAGGGATTGGCCTGTAATGCCATGTTTCAGACACACCCCTCACTAGGGATTGGCCTGTAATGCCATGTTTCAGACACACCCCTCACTAGGGATTGGCCTGTAATGCCATGTTTCAGACACACCCCTCACTAGGGATTGGCCTGTAATGCCATGTTTCAGACACACCCCTCACTAGGGATTGGCCTGTAATGCCATGTTTCAGACACACCCCTCACTAGGGATTGGCCTGTAATGCCATGTTTCAGACACACCCCTCACTAGGGATTGGCCTGTAATGCCATGTTTCAGACACACCCCTCACTAGGGATTGGCCTGTAATGCCATGTTTCAGACACACCCCTCACTAGGGATTGGCCTGTAATGCCATGTTTCAGACACACCCCTCACTAGGGATTGGCCTGTAATGCCATGTTTCAGACACACCCCTCACTAGGGATTGGCCTGTAATGCCATGTTTCAGACACACCCCTCACTAGGGATTGGCCTGTAATGCCATGTTTCAGACACACCCCTCACTAGGGATTGGCCTGTAATGCCATGTTTCAGACGCACCCCTCACTAGGGATTGGCCTGTAATGCCATGTTTCAGACACACCCCTCACTAGGGATTGGCCTGTAATGCCATGTTTCAGACACACCCCTCACTAGGGATTGGCCTGTAATGCCATGTTTCAGACACACCCCTCACTAGGGATTGGCCTGTAATGCCATGGTGGAAAGTTTGCCCCATTAAAAGCAATGTTCACTTTTTCACCACCCTGACTGAGTTATTTACAAACATCATCTAATGTCACACGCTTTCCTTCTTTGCCACTACTAAAGCAAACGTGTGCAAGATTGTATGCATACCTGTTTACCATTACGATTTGGGCGTATTTTGTACGCCAAATTATTATCGGTACGCAAATACGCGACACACGCACAAAATACGCATAAGAAAAAGTCTAGAATACGTTTTCCGGTGTTGGTGTGCTGATTACGGGATGGTACAACTGATACCGGTTTCGGTCGAAGGGAGATAACCATGACAGCGAGTCTTCAGCTGTGGAAACCTTGTTCAGTTGTTGGCACGTGCGATCGTCTGGACAATCGTGGCAAAATGAAGCGGTAAAATGTGTCAGTTTCGGATGACTGTACCAAGTCTAAACAGCAGAAGCAGCAGATTTTCTTGGAGAAATATAAGAAAGCGCCAGGAATTGTGGAGTCTACTATGGGAAAAGTTCATGCACACTGCAAGTATTGTAAATCAGATTTCTCTGTTGCCGCCATGCTGGGAAATATGACATCGAACGACACTGCATTTCCAAAACTCACCTGGACAAGGTTGCTGCAAAGAAATCCGCTGAAAGCTGCCAAGGAATTATGAAGTTCATTCCCGCAAAGCAAATCCTGCCAGAAGAAAAGGCTGTAGTCCGTGCTGAAGCAAGGTTTTCTGAGATGATTGTAAAAATGAACTTGCCACTGTCAACCGCAGATGTTATTTCACGAACTTCATCTTTTCATTATCAATCTGTTTGGAAGACACTGGTTATAATGCTATAAACTGACAGGTAAATAAAATTGTTTTATCCCTGTTGTATTGGAAGGAGTTAAATTCTGAAGGTGTTCACAAGACATGCTATTCTTACACAAACACGTACATTTTCCCTAGCCCATATGGTTTTGCTTGCAAAGTACACCAACTTTTTGAAAAATACACTCAACTTTTTGGGAAAGTACTCTTGCCTCGGGTTTAGGGTAAACAGGTCTGGTGTATGTTACACGCTTTAGGAGCATGGCAAGCACGGATTCAAACTCAAAATCGTCCCTCCAAAAGCCAAAAAATGCACACACGACTTTTATTTCTCCTGCTGTTATGGTTTCTTCTCTTTACAAATTCTTCAACGCTCAGAATACTGAAAACGGCACCCCAGATGACAGTACTGTTTCCATAGGCGAATTTAGCTGCCCTTGGAAAGTGGTTCGCTCAGAAGGCCTGTTAGTCTGAAACTATAAGGACAGAGTTCTGAACATAGATGACAAAGATTCCGGAATGAACAAACATTTCGCGGATGCAGACACAGAAAGACGTCATGAAGAATGCGATGCTTCAAAAGATACAGACTGTGACGATGACTGTGACGTCATTCACAGCTGTTCGGTCACTTCCGTCAAAAAGTAGATCTCTCCACAATGGCTGCTCCTGTGTTTAGGTTTGTCAAGCTTGAGTACACAAAACGTGTTTGTTCTCTCCTCTGTTGAAGCTGTGAGACATAAATGCTATTCCGACTTGGTCGTGTGACAGAGTTTTCTTCCACACTCGATTAGCTGATGTCTAACTCAGCCTGACGGCTTCGTTAGACAATCAACGTAATCTCGTGTGGAAGAAAACGTCTGTCACACGACCAAGTCGGAATAGCAGGTAATGTATCGATTGAATATTGGATTATCCTTCTTTGAGCCATGTGACGTCACAGTCCGACAAAAACTCATATTTAGGCGTTTTTTAAGTGGAGACTACGACAGAGTGCATTTTTGTGTGCGTTGAATTGTAAAAATAAAAGGAAAAACTAACATCGATTGATACATAAATGTTATTTGTGTTTTTGAACAAAATATGACATTTTACTCAGTTCTTGACAGTCTTTGACTGTCAGTCTCGATCTGTGTAAAATGTGATATTTCGGTCAATAATGCAAGTAACATATATATTATCTTATTCCTTGAAAATATTTGGTAGGGATGAAAGGATAACATTAATATTGTCTGGATGTGTTTTGAAGGCTAGGGAGGGGACTTTGTCTCCTTAGATTTGTATGTATGTGCTATATATATGTATATAAGCGTAGAATGCAAATTCAAGTAAGTACTGAACAGATTTTAAGACAAATTGACAAATGAATATTTTAATTTCTCTTTTTGTTTCTTTGCAGAACAAGCCAGAAGAGTGACTGAGGGAGTTGTGCCCCTTATCTCCAGTTACCGCAAAGTATGTTAATTTTGTGGTTGGCCATTTTTTTTTAAAAATAACAAATCTATCTTTTGTCTCTATTTGGTATAATTGTTAATCTTCTTGCCTAAAACTGTTGTCGTTATCTTTACGGTGCTTGAGCACATTTGCTGTCTGTACATTGTTTGACCCCCCCCGCGGGTTAGGGGAAAGAATTGACCCGATGCTCCCCAGCATGTCGTAAGAGGCGACTAACGGATTCTGTTTCTCCTTTTACCCTTGTTAAGTGTTTCTTGTATAGAATATAGTCAATTTTTGAGTCACTTGAGAAAAAGTGACTATGTAATCGGTCAGTGTTAGTCTGTCCGGCCGTCCGTCCGGCCGGCCGTCCGGCCGGCCGTCCGTAGACACCACCTTAACGTTGGACTTTTCTCGGAAACTATCAAAGCGATCGGGCTCATATTTTGTTTAGTCGTGACCTCCAATGACCTCTACACTTTAACGATGGTTTCGTTGACCTTTGACCTTTTTCAAGGTCACAGGTCAGCGTCAAAGGAAAAATTAGACATTTTATATCTTTGACAAAGTTCATCGGATGTGATTGAAACTTTGTAGGATTATTCTTTACATCAAAGTATTTACATCTGTAGCCTTTTACGAACGTTATCAGAAAAACAAGGGAGATAACTAGCCTTTTCTGTTCGGCAACACACAACTTAACGTTGGGCTTTTCTCGGAAACTATAAAAGTGACCGGGCTCAAATTTTATGTGAACGTGACTCATTGTGTTGTGAATAGCAATTTCTTCCTGTCCATCTGATGCCTCATATAATATTCAGAACTGCGAAAGTGACTCGATCGAGCGTTTGCTCTTCTTGTTGTAAAGATTTTAGTCAAGCAGTATGTAAGAAATGTTAAGTCCTTTGTACTGGAAACTTGCATTCTCCCAGTAAGGTAATATATTGTACTACGTTGCAAGCCCCTGGAGCAAATTTTTGATTAGTGCTTTTGTGAACAAGAAACAATTGACAAGTGGCTCTATCACATCTCCCCCTTTCCCCGTCGCGATATAACCTTCGTGGTTGAAAACGACGTTAAACACCAAATAAAGAAAGAAAGTACATTGTTTGATGTTATCTTTGGACTTGTACGATTTCTTTTTCACTTTAGAATGTTTAAAGACACGGTCCTTGCCGTGTGAACAATTCAGCTCAGCATCTCAGATCTGGGCAGACTTTTACATGCGATGTTGCCATCCATGTACTTGGAACATCCTTGATGCTTTCTGTGCGGTCGGATTTAAAAAAAAAAGGTTTTATGAATCAATTTATTAAAAGCAGTGCTAGTGTCAATCTGGGAAATTAATTCCTTAACAAAATCAAGCTCTGCACAGGAAGTCGTCAGGATACTGAGTTACGTTATGCGTTCAAGTGGAGGAAGACATGGGAACCCATACGATTTCGCCGTATTTAGTACGCATGATTGTCTAGAATACGATCAGTAATAAATCCCTGCGCCTTGAATATGTGCGCGATATAAATTGCATAAAATAAAAATAAAATAAAAAATAAATAAATCCCTGCGCTTAGAACTGTACCCATGGAATACGCGCGATATAAGCCTCATATTGATTGATTGATTGAGTACGGTTAGTGGGGAAAAATACGAGAATAATTACTGGACTACCGTATTTGACGGACTACAAGCCGCGACTTTAAAAACAAAAAAAATCGCATTGCGGCTTGTAAAAAGATGCGGCTAAAACGTTACCTAAACTTGAATAGCATTCACCTAATGGAAGTCGCCGCGAATTTTCATTTCGCTCGATTAGCGATTACCGGTACTTTATTAGCTCTCTACTCAAGACTCGGCGCTTTTCTCTTTCTTTCGCGAATCTTCATTTGTCAACAAGTCGTCGTGACAAGATAGCGCACAGAAAAACATCCGATGTATCAGGATCTCGCGTGTGCGAGATTTCGTTTTTTTGTGTCTCGCGATAGTTGGAGGAGCGAGAGCTGCCATGTTGTGTTTTCGTCTGCTCGAAATGCGCGCAAAAGTCGTAAATCATCCCAAAAAAGCTTATTCCGGGCGGGACTACATGTTACAAATTGTGTGTGTGATATTTTTCTTCAAACTTTTTCACTTTTTTTCTTTGTTTCACTTGTTTATTCTCAGAGCCGATTTCGCCAAATACCGTACTTTCGTTTGCCTTGTTGTTTTGATTGATTGACACGATCTGATTATATTTTTTTCGACGGCGGCTAATATAGTGACGCAGCCTATACGTGGCTCGTCCCAATTTTTTTTTAAAAAGTCGGAGGTGCGGCTGATAAAACGTGCGTCTTGTAATCCGTCAAATACGGTATTTTTCTTCACAAGCCAATCCTGAAGCCGATCCAATATTTTGACACATGATTACACTTACAGTTTTTGTCAGTAAACATTGAAAGAAGCATTTGTTTTAAATGTATTGGTAAACTTACTTAACGGTGTGACGGACGCGTGTGAAGCATGTTGGATCATGGATGTTCAAATGCTGTGTGGAATACGCTCATTTTTCTGAAAATACATCAAGTTTGTTTGAGAATACTCAAGTGCAAATCAAGGGTTCGCAGGTCTGTGGAGGGATGGTCTGGACCCATGTGAAGGCCCAGTGCAAATCAAGGGTTCCCAGGTCTGTGGAGGGATGGTCTGGACCCATGTGAAGGCCCAGTCAGATCTCAGATCGTGAACAAAACTGTTCTTAGGGGAATAACTGTGACTTTTAACTTTATGAACTTGTAATCGGAATGATAGCTGGTGATGGAACAGTGTGAAGTGTATCTATGGTCTGCACCGCATGTTTGCCAAATGTGATAGATGGCAAAGTTATCATGAGAATTTTGAGAACAAATATAAATCCTCGGGTTGTGTCTTTGAAATGGATTTTTTTTTCTCATGAATGTCCAATATTAACGGTTTACGATTAGTTAGAATTTAGGTGATTTTTAAGGCTGTGTTAGATTATGCGGACAGTGTGTGTGTGTGTGTAGGTGCATGTGAGAATGTTGTGTAAAATATTACTGGAACAACTGTCATGGTTAAATGCACACTCCTTCCTGTGTGACCACGTCAGATCTGTCCATGTCCAGGCTTTCAGGAGAGATTAGATAGAGCAGAAATATTTTGATGAATTAATTTCTTCTTTTTCTTTGTTCATGGGCTGAAACTCCCACGTTCACTCATGCTTTTGCACGAGTGGGTTTTTAACGTGTATGACCGTTTTTACCCCGCCAATCAAGCAGCCATATGCCGCTTTCGGGGTAACATCTGGGTATTTTCGTGTCTCTATAACCCACCGAACTCTTGACATGGATTACAGTATCTTTTCTGTGCACACTTGGTCTTGTGCTTGTGTGTACACACAAAGGGGGATAAGGCACTAGCAGGTCTGCACATAAGTTGGCCGGGATTTGAACTCACAACCTTCCAATTAAGAGGCTGATGTCTTAAAATTTTTTTTTGATGTCTTAAAAAAGATTATTGTGTAAAAAATTCCATCTCACACGGCATAAAGCGCTTTGAACTTCGGATAAGGCGCTATATAAATAAAGAGAATAATAATTATCCACAAGGCCAATGCGCCCATCTGATGAATGAATTTTGTTTAAACCACTCTGAGCCCACACACAAACAGTAGCCAGGCTCTTAATGTTTGGTATGTGTCCAAGTGGCGATATGACCTTATCTCCCATGACAGTCTGGACAGATCTGATGTTGGTTAAGTCAAATTGTTTGAGTAGGAGCGTGACTCCGAGAGGAAAAGAAGGGATCGTAATAGAAGAACCAAGGTAACAGCAATATTTATGAAATTCTGTCTTCATAGTACATTGTTCAGAATGTATCTGAGAAATAAAGGGGGTGGGGGGGGGGGGGGGGGGGGTTAAATTGTGGTTTTATCCAGGGTCATGTGACTGGTTTTTTTCTGATTTGTTTGACTGAATATAGACTTACACTGGAAGAAAAGAATACATTTAAAAAACCAAGTATTGAACTCATGTTTCTGTTGAGTTATGTTCAATTTATGATAAATCACACTTTATTGTTTTGTTTACATCATAATGATGCATTTGTTTCAGTTCACTTCCTTAATGTCGTTTTTCTCTCTTTGTGTTTGAACTCATCAATTATTTTTCTAATCAACACACCGAGTGATTTTCCTTTCTAAATTTTTGTTGTTGTTAAATGTGCATGAAAAATGTGACTCATTATGAAAATATCTGACTGAAAACATTGGCAAAATACTATTAGCACTGAAGGTATGCATAATCTTCAAGACAGAGTTGTGGGGCTCCAGGAAGAAAGTTCCTTGTGTAACATTAACACAGTCCCATTTGATTTGACAATGTATTTATTGGTAATTACTGTCTGTTGTAAGTAAACCATAAGTAAGAAATGTTTATAACAATTACAGGGGATATTCGTTGCAAAAAAAAAATAATAATAATAATTCAGTCGCCCCAAAAAATCTTAAGAGAGCCACAAATCTTGTCCGTGTCTCTCTTTTTCTGACAAAGTTATTTCCGGAATTCAGCTATTACAGGTATGCTGTAACTATTTATGTGTGTGCCTTTGTGTGTGAAGTTGCTCAAGCAAAATTTCCAGTATTCCCTACATATGTACAAATCCATACTTTAAACATTACAATTCAGTGTCTATAACAAAGAGCTACTTTGCATTGTTGTCAATTGCTGCGCCGTTTGTGAAGCCTAGCTTTTCTGTGTACAGTGATTTTACTGTGCCATGTACTGTTAGCATTTTGGTGTGACAAAGACACCATAGAGGAAGGGTTAAATTGATTTGGTTTACACATTTTCTGAGCTCCCTAACCAAGTTTCTGTGCAGAAACGTTTAATGTGATTTATAAAAAATAAAATAAAAAAGTGGGTGCTTTTAGGGGAAAGTGCATTTGGTAGATGGTATTTTTTGTCCAGTTTTATATCACTGAAAGTTTATTTTGGCTTTTTTTTGTTTTAATCTATCAGTTTTTATTGTAACATGAAACACTATGCCACCAAGAAATGCACCTCTGTTCATGTCCTTGTTTACAAAGATAATCCTTCAGAAAGCGGTGGATGGGAGGGTCCTGTGGTGTTAGAGGATTACATGAAGTCTTAATCAAAAATTCCCAATAGTTTCAGAGATACAGACGTTTTAGTGAGGCACAGTGAAGGTGAAGGTTACTGTTACACATGCATGAATGTTGCAAGAAGCATGAACGCCATGAAACGTTTTTCTTCCCACCCCCCGCGGGTTAGGGGGAGTCCCATATTGGTTGGGACGAGAAAGAATTTACCCGATGCTCCCCAGCATGTCGTAAGAGGCGACTAACGGATTCTGTTTCTCCTTTTACCCTTGTTAAGTGTTTCTTGTATAGAATATAGTCAATTTTTGTAAAGATTTTAGTCAAGCAGTATGTAAGAAATGTTAAGTCCTTTGTACTGGAAACTTGCATTCTCCCAGTAAGGTAATATATTGTACTACGTTGCAAGCCCCTGGAGCAAATTTTTGATTAGTGCTTTTGTGAACAAGAAACAATTGACAAGTGGCTCTATCCCATCTTCCCCGTCGCGATATAACCCTTCGTGGTTGAAAACGACGTTAAACACCAAATAAAGAAAGAAAGAAAGAAAGTTTTTCTTCCCAGTTGATCTGTGTCACCAATTGTCAAAGACTATGTTAAGATTGAATTGTTATTGTTGTTGTTTTTGTTGCTGTTGTTTACAAATTCCAGCAAATGACAGGTACTGTTTAACAGTGATTTTTACACTTCAACTCATCAGGACTGTGGCATTGTTAAAGTCAATTAACAGATGTGTTGTTATCTGTACTAGACACAAGTTGCTTATGTGTTGTTTGTTTCAGTGCATTAGCCCTGCATGCAAGTACATTTTACATCATTTTGTTGATAAAGTCCAAGCTATACGGTTGAATGGCGCCGTTAAAAAAAAAACTTCAGGAAGATATCTACATTTATCTTTATTTTATGGTTTCTTTTGGTTACATTTTCTGCTTAGTTGTGCAGAGAAACAGTTAGCCTAAAAGGCTCACTCCACCTCCATCTGGCCAGGCTTTAACATAGGATAAGACAATCCCTCCACTCAGTCACATACCAAAAATCAACACCCTGACTGCTAAGTGCTGTTGGTATGTGACCAAGTGGAGGGATTGTCTTATTCCATGTTGAAGCCTGGCTAGATCTAAGAGGGTGAGGTGAAGTGAGGGGAAGTGTTGAGTGAAAAATCATAACAAATGATGGAGTGATAAATGAAGATCTCAGGTTCACGTACATTTGCCATTCATTTATTTATTATGTGTACATGAATGGTGTGTTAAAAATGATACGCGAGGGTTTTACTTTGTTCAGTGAGCAATGTTTTTTCTCTCTTGATCCGTCTCTTTCTCAATGTGTTAAAATTCTATTTGTATTGTGGCAGGCAATCTGCAGCTTTGGTTTTGCTCTTTGAAATTGTTTGAAAGTTGCTGTTTCCAAGTGTCGTTAGTGGCAACCTCACTTTACAACCCCCCTCCATCATCTTTTTCTGATCAGTAAATAAATGAATAAATGAAGTAAATATCATTGGGGGGACTGCCAGCACAGAACAGTTAACTTATTTCCGTTATTAGGCTTAGGAGTTTGACAAAAGACTTAACCTATTCATTCACATTGGGGTGTTTTAGGGCATAACAAATGTGCTAGGATTATGTTTTTATGTTGAGCCGTTGTTATTGTGCTGTGCTGAATGCAGTGGTTGGTTTGATGGAACAATTTTTAGTTGGCATGTTTGTGTGTGGGTGTGTGCCAAGTAAATTTGCATACAATGATTTCTTTTCATGATTTGTCTTTCTTAAAAATTGTGAATTATTTCAAAAACATGTTGAAATCAAGTGAGCAATGTTCATTGTCATATGTTTGGTTTATTTATTTTTTCTTCTTCGATTTTTTCTTTCTTTTGTTTTTAAAGTTAAGTAAAATTTAAAGGTGAAACTTCTGACATCATTCACTTTATTTTTTGAAACGTTTAACAAATCAGTATTGCCCTGACAGAGAAATCTGAAGAAATATTGCACCTTTTTGGAGGATAAATGAAGTGTACATATTTATCATTTATATTATATAGTACCTTTTGGATCATTGCATCCCTATGAAATATTCTGTCTTTTGAGTGTTTGTTTTTTCATTATTGTTGAAAAGTTACAGTTCCTATAACGATGTCATTAAGTTACTACATTTTCTGCTTGTACATGATCCAGTATATGTGAAGGGAATTGCAATTTAACTTTTCTTTTTATAACACTGGGCGTCTATTTCTTATTGTCTGCTGAATGTATTTTCACCAAATTGTAACAGTACGTGTGATAAAAGTTGCTGTACAATGTTTCATCTTTGTTATCATATGGCGTTCATATTATATACATGTATAATAGTGTGTTGTGTGTCACAGCTATATTTTAATATTTTCTCTTTCAATTTCATTGTTTTAAATGTCCTTTTTGCCTTTTGCTCTTTTGGGGGTAGAGTTACTGGAAAAGCTTTGATTAAACTTTTGAACAGTGTGCGTGTGCTACAGAGAGTGTGTGACAGTGTGTGTTTGCGACAGAGTGTGACTGTGTGCTACAGAGAGTGTGTGACTGTGTGCTACAGAGTCTGACTTTGTGTGTGCTGCAGGGAGTGTATGCTAGAGTGTGTGGCAGTGTGTGTGTGCTACAGTCGGACAGTGTGTGTGCTACAGAGTGTGGCAGTGTGTGTGTGCTAGAGTGTGTGTGCTACAGAGAGTGTGTGTCAGTGTGTGTGTGCGTCAGTGTGTGTGTGCTACAGAGAGTGTGTGTGTGTGCTAGAGTGTGTGTGTGCTCTACAGAGTGAGGCAGTGTGTGTGTGTGTGTGCTACAATGTGTGTGTGTGTGTGCTACAGAGGGTGACAGTGTGTGTGCCACATAGTGTGTGACAGTGTGTGTGTGTGTGCTACAGTGTGTGTGTGTGTGCTAGAGTGTGTGTGTATACATGTGCAACAGAGTGTGTGACAGTGTGTGCTACAGAGTGTGTGTGTATGTGCTACATGTGTGTGACTGTGTGTGTGCTACAGAGTGTGTGTGTGTGCTACAGAGTGTGTGTGACAGTGTGTGTGCTACAGGGAGTGTGTGTGCTACAATGTGTGTGTGTGTGTGCTACAGAGTGTGTGTGTGCTACAGTGTGTGAGTGTGTGGGCTACAGAGTGTGTGAGTATGTGTGCTACAGAGTGTGTGTGACAGTGTGTGTGCTACAGGGAGTGTGTGTGCTACAGAGTGTGTGTGTGTGTGTGCTACAGAGTGTGTGTGTGCTACAGAGAGTGTGACAGTGTGTGTGTGTGCTACAGAGAGTGTGTGACAGTGTGTTTGTGCTACAGAGCGTTCGTGTGTGTTGAATTGTTCGCATCAACCATTTTTTCAAAAACAAAATCTTTTATTTCACTTGTACACAATAATGCATATGAGGATATCATATTAATACATCTCAATGTTCATGCAAGAATAAACATGCTTTAATATAAAATATTGCATCATTTTAAAAGATTCAAAAAACATCAACACAATCATTAAAACAGTGGGAGAAAAAGAAACAGTCACTTAAATATCTTTACAAAACTGATCAAAAACAGCAATAGAAATCTGCATCACTAAAATGTATAAATTATTTCATAAAACGTGAATATCTCCACGCATCTGATTCCTTTTTCAGATTCAGAAGCAGGTGCCTTTGCCAATGCCAGCCTAAAAACGGACACGCTAAACAAGCTAAATGCTACTTGAGAGGCATTATAATTATCCCATCGAAGCTAAATGCTACTTGAGAGGCATTATAATTATCCCATCGAAGCTAAATGCTACTTGAGAGGCACTATAATTATCCCATCGAAGCTAAATGCTACTTGAGAGGCATTATAATTATCCCATCGTCTTCAGTCATTTTTCATTCCAAGACGCAGCTTAGGCTTTGACAAAAAACAAAATGGTAGTGTTGGCGTTTGTTACCCCAGACCAGGTTCTATTGCACTCTCTCTCTTTATCTCCCTCCAGCTCTCTCTCCATCTCCCTCCAGCTCTCTCTCTATCTCCCTCCAGCTCTCCCTATTATAGCCCTGGGTGATGCTTGGAGTCAGTATTATAGCCCTGGGTGATGCTTGGAGTCAGTATTATAGCCCTTGGGTGATGCTTGGAGTCAGTATTATAGCCCTTGGGTGATGCTTGGAGTCAGTATTATAGCCCTTGGGTGATGCTTGGAGTCAGTATTATAGCCGTGGGTGATGCTTGGAGTCAGTATTATAGCCCTGGGTGATGCTTGGAGTCAGTATTATAGCCCTGGGTGATGCTTGGTGTCAGTATTATAGCCGTGGGTGATGCTTGGAGTCAGTATTATAGCCCTTGGGTGATGCTTGGAGTCAGTATTATAGCCCTTGGGTGATGCTTGGAGTCAGTATTATAGCCCTGGGTGATGCTTGGAGTCAGTATTATAGCCCTTGGGTGATGCTTGGAGTCAGTATTATAGCCCTTGGTGATGCGCTTTTTTCCAAAGACATCCGGCACCTGTGTGCCCCGGCCACCCCACCATTCCATACTCCTATGAAAGGGGGAGTCTGCTAGCAAATGTTCAGTCTGACCAGGGACCTATATTTATAGAGCGAGTTTTCGCGAGGAACAGGGTTGAGCTACGGTAGGGTCACTGCGCATGTCTGGTTTTTTCTTCGCGGAAACGCTGTTGGGTTGTGTCCAGTCGCGTCCCTTGCAACAAGATGGCGACAAGCGCGTTACGGATTTACTGTTGTGGAGAGTTGATGGACGACGATGATGAACAAGCAGTACTGTTTTATTGTTGATGTGAATGTAATGCCAAAACATCGAACTATCGATTCGAACGTCAATGAAGAAGTGAGCGTGAAAATCGAGCGCAAAACAGCCGGGTAAAAGTTCAGGGCGCTAAAGTACATTTGAGCCGAAATCGCACCCAAACTCCTGTTGACCTCATTTCTTCCCAAAATAAACATCACTGCTAAAATAAAATGCATTAAAACCAAGACAGTATCCAACCCAGTATCCTTAATTTTTGAAAGGCTAAGTGATTTACAACAAATGTCTTCTCACAATCCGTAACTTTGTCAAAAAATATTTGCAGAAGTTTCTCACCTCGCCTTGGCAGCCATCTTGGAACTGGAGAGACCCTACGCAGGAAGCAAGGTTGAAAGTTGGTTAACCGGTGACGTCACTCCAGTCGTACCGGACCGAGTTTTTGCGACCTCCGGTTCGACTCGAGTCACCTTAGTTGACGCTAAAACTCGCTCACGATATAGGTCTATATGGTCCGACTGAACGCAAGGGTCAATTTTTATTTTTTTGCGGCAGCCTGAAGACTGAAGACTGTTAAAAGAGTGATCGGAAATCTCAAAAGATGAAGGTTTGTAGTGTCCAAGAGTGTCGATTTAAGAATTCGCTAGTTATTTCTTGACCACAGTGTACGAATTCACCGGAATCGGATATTCCTCATTTATAGCGGAGTCGATTGTGCTTCAGGGTGTAATTAGGCTCGTCAGGGTGTAAGGCTCGTCAGGGTGTAAGGCTTGTCAGGGTGTAAGACTCGACAGGGTGTAAGGCTCGTCAGGGTGTAAGGCTCGTCAGGGTGTAAGGCTCGTCAGGGTGTAAGGCTCGTCAGGGTGTAAGGGTGACGTCAGGGTGTAAGGCTCGACAGGGTGTAAGGCTCGTCAGGGTGTAAGGCTCGTCAGGGTGTAAGGCTCGTCAGGGTGTAAGGCTCGTCAGGTTGTAAGGCTCGTCAGGGTGTAAGGCTCGTCAGGGTGTAATTAGGCTCGTCAGGGTGTAAGGCTCAGTGGATGATAGTCCTGGGAGGCATGCAGGCACACAAATCAAGGGATAAGATAAGATAAGTTAAATGTTTAGTGTGTCAATAAAGGGACTCTAATCCAAGGTACTGGAAGATGGATCAAGCCAGGTTGGGTTTTGTTCCATACCAGTGTCTCAAAAGTAAGTCTGGCCAAGTATACACTTTGAACAGATAATTGCGGATGCTATTTTAGGTCTACTCAACTGAACACCCTCTGATCGAATGCTTTTAAAGTCTACTCAAAGCGTCACTATTCTAAAGATTTGTGGGTCCACTCAAGCTGAATAAACTTGCGGCACACACTCTGCCTTCACCTCCATTTCGGGAGAGCAAGGAGCTTAATTCACATCACAAAATGTGTGACAGAACTAAAGGCATCACGGCACAGGTATCTCGGGCAATGCCTCCTGCTGCAACTCCACAACTTTTACAGTCTCAAGGTAAGTTCATGAGCGCCTTTGCTGACAATCAAAGGATCACGAAGAATCAGGTTTACGCTTGCCAGACTTGACGGCAATGGGCTGGAAGAAAGCATTGGGGGTATCTCGGGCAATGCCTCCTGTTGTGACTCCACAAGTTTGACAGTTTCAAGGTATAAGTTCAACACCTTTGCTGACAATTATCATGAAGAATCAGGTTTAGGCTTGTTCGGCTTGCCTGACTTGACAGGAATGGGCTTGAAGAAAGCATTGGGCATTCTCACAGCCAGCAGATCTTGAAAGGAATGGAACGGCACAGCCGAACTTTGCTCTGAACTCGAAACAATTTTGTCCACTTGCTCAGAGTCTTGACTTGCTTCAGACTGTCCAATTGCAGTGGCACGAGCAAGGTAGTCTTCAGCAGACTGGAAGTCCCTGGAAGCCCTTTCTTGAGATGTAGACTGCAACTTCTTGTCGCTTTGCTGAGATGTTGACTGCGACTTGCTGACTTTTTGTAGAGATGACGACTGTGACTTGTTGACTTTTTGTTGAGATGTTGACTGCGAGTTGTTGACTCTTTGCTGAGATGTTGACTGTGACTTGCTGATTTTTTGTTGAGATGTTGACTGTGAGTTGTTGACTCTTTGCTGAGATGTTGACTGCGAGTTGTTGATTTTTTGCTGAGATGTTGACTGCGAGTTGTTGACTCTTTGCTGAGATGTTGACTGCGAGTTGTTGACTCTTTGCTGAGATGTTGACTGCGAGTTGTTGACTTTTTGCTGAGATGTGGAGTGTAACTTTGTGTCACTTCCTTGGTGATTAGAATGCAATGACTGGTCTCTCTGCCTTGTGACAGACTGCCTGGGCTGGTTCTTTGCTGGGCTAGGCATTAGGGGGGTCAGAAGACTTTGCCTGTTGAATATGAAGTAGATGTGTAAATATAGCTTAAAAGACACACATACATACAAACAGACAGACAGACAGACACACACACACACACTCAATCCCATTACTCAATCACACACACATATATACATGCATGTATACATGTTTCACAGCGGCTGCTCTGCAGAGTTGTCTCCCGGCCTTGAGCTAAGATATCTATAGCTCATACGTTTTAATGACTGCCGGTTAGACAGGACACCTCTGGATTGTGGAGAGTTGTTTGGGATAGAGTCTGACTGCTTTGAGATCAGCAAAAACAGATCTTTATAGGACTAATAATTCAGCCACTAAGTCATTCCTTTTTGACTGGCTTTGCCTACAAAGGTAATTCGAGTGTTTCATACGCTTGGTTACACATGCAAACATTCTAACAGTTATCGCTACATCACACTTTTCCAAGGAAGCAGTGTCCACTGAGACCTCTAGAAAACAGAACGAAACAAAGAAAGACACCACCCAACAAACGAATAAGACAACCTTCTGTTTTACTTTTGATTTCTGCCCTATATCAAGAGGCTCCGCTACACACGTCAGTAGCTAACTCACTCTAATACAGTGAAATCTGTTAAGGCCCCCACGCTACACACATGTCAGTAGCTAACTCACTCTAATATAGTGAAATCCCCCTGTTAAGGCCCCCACGCTACACACATGTCAGTAGCTAACTCACTCTAATACAGTGAAATCCCCCTGTTAAGGCCCCCAAGCTACACACATGTCAGTAGCTAACTCACTCTAATATAGTGAAATCCCCCTGTTAAGGCCCCCAAGCTACACACATGTCAGTAGCTAACTCACTCTAATATAGTGAATCCCCCTGTTAAGGCCCCCAAGCTACACACATGTCAGTAGCTAACTCACTCTAATATAGTGAAATCCCCCTGTTATGGCCCCCACGCTACACACATGTCAGTAGCTAACTCACTCTAATATAGTGAAATCCCCCTTTTAAGGCCCCCAAGCTACACACATGTCAGTAGCTAACTCACTCTAATACAGTGAAATCCCCCTGTTAAGGCCCCCAAGCTACACACATGTCAGTAGCTAACTCACTCTAATACAGTGAAATCCCCCTTTTAAGGCCCCCAAGCTACACACATGTCAGTAGCTAACTCACTCTAATACAGTGAAATCCCCCTTTTAAGGCCCCCAAGCTACACACATGTATGTCAGTAGCTAACTCACTCTAATACAGTGAAATCCCCCTTTTAAGGCCCCCAAGCTACACACATGTCAGTAGCTAACTCACTCTAATACAGTGAAATCCCCCTTTTAAGGCCCCCAAGCTACACACATGTCAGTAGCTAACTCACTCTAATACAGTGAAATCCCCCTTTTAAGGCCCCCAAGCTACACACATGTCAGTAGCTAACTCACTCTAATACAGTGAAATCCCCCTTTTAAGGCCCCCAAGCTACACACATGTCAGTAGCTAACTCACTCTAATACAGTGAAATCCCCCTGTTAAGACCCCCAAGCTACACACGTCAGTAGCTAACTCACTCTAATACAGTGAAATCTGTTAAGGCCCCCAAGCTACACACATGTCAGTAGCTAACTCACTCTAATACAGTGAAATCCCCCTGTTAAGGCCCCCAAGCTACACACATGTTAGTAGCTAACTCACTCTAATACAGTGAAATCCCCCTGTTAAGGCCCCCAAGCTACACACATGTCAGTAGCTAACTCACTCTAATACAGTGAAATCCCCCTGTTAAGGCCCCCACGCTACACACATGTCAGTAGCTAACTCACTCTAATACAGTGAAATCCCCCTGTTAAGGCCCCCACGCTACACACATGTCAGTAGCTAACTCACTCTAATACAGTGAAATCCCCCTGTTAAGGCCCCCAAGCTACACACATGTCAGTAGCTAACTCACTCTAATACAGTGAAATCCCCCTTTGCCCCCAAGCTACACACATGTCAGTAGCTAACTCACTCTAATACAGTGAAATCCCCCTGTTAAGGCCCCCAAGCTACACACATGTCAGTAGCTAACTCACTCTAATACAGTGAAATCCCCCTGTTAAGGCCCCCACGCTACACACATGTCAGTAGCTAACTCACTCTAATACAGTGAACTCCCCCTGTTAAGGCCCCCAAGCTACACACATGTCAGTAGCTAACTCACTCTAATACAGTGAAATCCCCCTTTGCCCCCAAGCTACACACATGTCAGTAGCTAACTCACTCTAATACAGTGAAATCCCCCTTTTAAGGCCCCCAAGCTACACACATGTCAGTAGCTAACTCACTCTAATACAGTGAAATCCCCTGTTAAGGCCCCCAAGCTACACACATGTCAGTAGCTAACTCACTCTAATATAGTGAAATCCCCCTGTTAAGGCCCCCAAGCTACACACATGTCAGTAGCTAACTCACTCTAATATAGTGAATCCCCCTGTTAAGGCCCCCACGCTACACACATGTCAGTAGCTAACTCACTCTAATACAGTGAAATCCCCCTGTTAAGGCCCCCAAGCTACACACATGTCAGTAGCTAACTCACTCTAATACAGTGAAATCCCCCTGTTAAGGCCCCCAAGCTACACACATGTCAGTAGCTAACTCACTCTAATACAGTGAAATCCCCCTCTTAAGGCCCCCAAGCTACACACATGTCAGTAGCTAACTCACTCTAATACAGTGAAATCCCCCTCTTAAGGCCCCCAAGCTACACACATGTCAGTAGCTAACTCACTCTAATACAGTGAAATCCCCCTGTTAAGGCCCCCAAGCTACACACATGTCAGTAGCTAACTCACTCTAATACAGTGAAATCCCCCTGTTAAGGCCCCCAAGCTACACACATGTCAGTAGCTAACTCACTCTAATACAGTGAAATCCCCCTGTTAAGGCCCCCAAGCTACACACATGTCAGTAGCTAACTCACTCTAATACAGTGAAATCCCCCTGTTAAGGCCCCCAAGCTACACACATGTCAGTAGCTAACTCACTCTAATACAGTGAAATCCCCCTTTTAAGGCCCCCAAGCTACACACATGTCAGTAGCTAACTCACTCTAATACAGTGAAATCCCCCTGTTAAGGCCCCCAAGCTACACACATGTCAGTAGCTAACTCACTCTAATACAGTGAAATCCCCCTGTTATGGCCCCCACGCTACACACATGTCAGTAGATAACTCACTCTAATACAGTGAAATCCCCCTGTTAAGGCCCCCAAGCTACACACATGTCAGTAGCTAACTCACTCTAATACAGTGAAATCCCCCTTTTAAGGCCCCCAAGCTACACACATGTCAGTAGCTAACTCACTCTAATACAGTGAAATCCCCCTTTTAAGGCCCCCAAGCTACACACATGTCAGTAGCTAACTCACTCTAATACAGTGAAATCCCCCTTTTAAGGCCCCCAAGCTACACACATGTCAGTAGCTAACTCACTCTAATACAGTGAAATCCCCCTTTTAAGGCCCCCAAGCTACACACATGTCAGTAGCTAACTCACTCTAATACAGTGAAATCCCCCTATTAAGGCCCCCAAGCTACACACATGTCAGTAGCTAACTCACTCTAATACAGTGAAATCCCCCTTTTAAGGCCCCCAAGCTACACACATGTCAGTAGCTAACTCACTCTAATACAGTGAAATCCCCCTGTTAAGGCCCCCAAGCTACACACATGTCAGTAGCTAACTCACTCTAATACAGTGAAATCCCCCTTTGCCCCCAAGCTACACACATGTCAGTAGCTAACTCACTCTAATACAGTGAAATCCCCCTTTTAAGGCCCCCAAGCTACACACATGTCAGTAGCTAACTCACTCTAATATAGTGAAATCCCCCTGTTAAGGCCCCCAAGCTACACACATGCCAGTAGCTAACTCACTCTAATACAGTGAAATCCCCCTGTTAAGGCCCCCAAGCTACACACATGTCAGTAGCTAACTCACTCTAATACAGTGAAATCCCCCTTTTAAGGCCCCCATGCTACACACATGTCAGTAGCTAACTCACTCTAATACAGTGAAATCCCCTGTTAAGGCCCCCAAGCTACACACATGTCAGTAGCTAACTCACTCTAATACAGTGAAATCCCCCTGTTAAGGCTCCCAAGCTACACACATGTAAGTAGCTAACTCACTCTAATACAGTGAAATCCCCCTTTTAAGGCCCCCAAGCTACACACATGTCAGTAGCTAACTCACTCTAATACAGTGAAATCCCCCTTTTAAGGCCCCCAAGCTACACACATGTCAGTAGCTAACTCACTCTAATACAGTGAAATCCCCCTTTTAAGGCCCCCAAGCTACACACATGTCAGTAGCTAACTCACTCTAATACAGTGAAATCCCCCTTTTAAGGCCCCCAAGCTACACACATGTCAGTAGCTAACTCACTCTAATACAGTGAAATCCCCCTATTAAGGCCCCCAAGCTACACACATGTCAGTAGCTAACTCACTCTAATACAGTGAAATCCCCCTTTTAAGGCCCCCAAGCTACACACATGTCAGTAGCTAACTCACTCTAATACAGTGAAATCCCCCTGTTAAGGCCCCCACGCTACACACATGTCAGTAGCTAACTCACTCTAATACAGTGAAATCCCCCTTTGCCCCCAAGCTACACACATGTCAGTAGCTAACTCACTCTAATACAGTGAAATCCCCCTTTTAAGGCCCCCAAGCTACACACATGTCAGTAGCTAACTCACTCTAATATAGTGAAATCCCCCTGTTAAGGCCCCCAAGCTACACACATGCCAGTAGCTAACTCACTCTAATACAGTGAAATCCCCCTGTTAAGGCCCCCACGCTACACACATGTCAGTAGCTAACTCACTCTAATACAGTGAAATCCCCCTTTTAAGGCCCCCAAGCTACACACATGTCAGTAGCTAACTCACTCTAATACAGTGAAATCCCCCTGTTAAGGCCCCCACGCTACACACATGTCAGTAGCTAACTCACTCTAATACAGTGAAATCCCCCTTTTAAGGCCCCCAAGCTACACACATGTCAGTAGCTAACTCACTCTAATACAGTGAAATCCCCCTTTTAAGGCCCCCACGCTACACACATGTCAGTAGCTAACTCACTCTAATACAGTGAAATCCCCCTGTTAAGGCCCCCAAGCTACACACGTCAGTAGCTAACTCACTCTAATACAGTGAAATCTGTTAAGGCCCCCACGCTACACACATGTCAGTAGCTAACTCACTCTAATACAGTGAAATCCCCCTGTTAAGGCCCCCAAGCTACACACATGTTCAGTAGCTAACTCACTCTAATACAGTGAAATCCCCCTGTTAAGGCCCCCAAGCTACACACATGTCAGTAGCTAACTCACTCTAATACAGTGAAATCCCCCTGTTAAGGCCCCCAAGCTACACACATGTCAGTAGCTAACTCACTCTAATACAGTGAAATCCCCCTGTTAAGGCCCCCACGCTACACACATGTCAGTAGCTAACTCACTCTAATACAGTGAAATCCCCCTGTTAAGGCCCCCACGCTACACACATGTCAGTAGCTAACTCACTCTAATACAGTGAAATCCCCCTTTGCCCCCAAGCTACACACATGTCAGTAGCTAACTCACTCTAATACAGTGAAATCCCCCTGTTAAGGCCCCCAAGCTACACACATGTCAGTAGCTAACTCACTCTAATACAGTGAAATCCCCCTGTTAAGGCCCCCACGCTACACACATGTCAGTAGCTAACTCACTCTAATACAGTGAAATCCCCCTGTTAAGGCCCCCACGCTACACACATGTCAGTAGCTAACTCACTCTAATACAGTGAAATCCCCCTTTGCCCCCAAGCTACACACATGTCAGTAGCTAACTCACTCTAATACAGTGAAATCCCCCTGTTAAGGCCCCCACGCTACACACATGTCAGTAGCTAACTCACTCTAATACAGTGAAATCCCCCTGTTAAGGCCCCCAAGCTACACACATGTCAGTAGCTAACTCACTCTAATACAGTGAAATCCCCCTGTTAAGGCCCCCACGCTACACACATGTCAGTAGCTAACTCACTCTAATACAGTGAAATCCCCCTCTTAAGGCCCCCAAGCTACACACATGTCAGTAGCTAACTCACTTTAATACAGTGAAATCCCCCTGTTAAGGCCCCCAAGCTACACACATGTCAGTAGCTAACTCACTCTAATACAGTGAAATCCCCCTGTTAAGGCCCCCACGCTACACACATGTCAGTAGCTAACTCACTCTAATACAGTGAAATCCCCCTGTTAAGGCCCCCAAGCTACACACATGTCAGTAGCTAACTCACTCTAATACAGTGAAATCCCCCTGTTAAGGCCCCCAAGCTACACACATGTCAGTAGCTAACTCACTCTAATACAGTGAAATCCCCTGTTAAGGCCCCCAAGCTACACACATGTCAGTAGCTAACTCACTCTAATACAGTGAAATCCCCCTGTTAAGGCTCCCAAGCTACACACATGTAAGTAGCTAACTCACTCTAATACAGTGAAATCCCCCTTTTAAGGCCCCCAAGCTACACACATGTCAGTAGCTAACTCACTCTAATACAGTGAAATCCCCCTTTTAAGGCCCCCAAGCTACACACATGTCAGTAGCTAACTCACTCTAATACAGTGAAATCCCCCTTTTAAGGCCCCCAAGCTACACACATGTCAGTAGCTAACTCACTCTAATACAGTGAAATCCCCCTTTTAAGGCCCCCAAGCTACACACATGTCAGTAGCTAACTCACTCTAATACAGTGAAATCCCCCTGTTAAGGCCCCCAAGCTACACACGTCAGTAGCTAACTCACTCTAATACAGTGAAATCCCCCTTTTAAGGCCCCCAAGCTACACACATGTCAGTAGCTAACTCACTCTAATACAGTGAAATCCCCCTTTTAAGGCCCCCAAGCTACACACATGTCAGTAGCTAACTCACTCTAATACAGTGAAATCCCCCTTTTAAGGCCCCCAAGCTACACACATGTCAGTAGCTAACTCACTCTAATACAGTGAAATCCCCCTGTTAAGGCCCCCACGCTACACACATGTCAGTAGCTAACTCACTCTAATACAGTGAAATCCCCCTGTTAAGGCCCCCACGCTACACACATGTCAGTAGCTAACTCACTCTAATACAGTGAAATCCCCCTGTTAAGGCCCCCACGCTACACACACGTCAGTAGCTAACTCACTCTAATACAGTGAAATCCCCCTGTTAAGGCCCCCACGCTACACACACGTCAGTAGCTAACTCACTCTAATACAGTGAAATCCCCCTGTTAAGGCCCCCACGCTACACACATGTCAGTAGCTAACTCACTCTAATACAGTGAAATCCCCCTTTTAAGGCCCCCAAGCTACACACATGTCAGTAGCTAACTCACTCTAATACAGTGAAATCCCCCTTTTAAGGCCCCCAAGCTACACACATGTCAGTAGCTAACTCACTCTAATACAGTGAAATCCCCCTGTTAAGGCCCCCAAGCTACACACATGTCAGTAGCTAACTCACTCTAATACAGTGAAATCCCCCTGTTAAGGCCCCCAAGCTACACACATGTCAGTAGCTAACTCACTCTAATACAGTGAAATCTGTTAAGGCCCCCACGCTACACACATGTCAGTAGCTAACTCACTCTAATACAGTGAAATCCCCCTGTTAAGGCCCCCACGCTACACACATGTCAGTAGCTAACTCACTCTAATACAGTGAAATCCCCCTGTTAAGGCCCCTAAGCTACACACATGTCAGTAGCTAACTCACTCTAATATAGTGAATCCCCCTGTTAAGGCCCCCACGCTACACACATGTCAGTAGCTAACTCACTCTAATATAGTGAATCCCCCTGTTAAGGCCCCCAAGCTACACACATGTCAGTAGCTAACTCACTCTAATATAGTGAAATCCCCCTGTTAAGGCCCCCAAGTTAACACTGTCTCTTTTTGAGACCTTGCTTTTCCAGATGTTCGGTTCATAACCTTTTTATACTTATTACATTTTAAGATTGCCTTCTTTTATAAGGACCGATTTTATAAGGACCGATTTTCTCAGATCTTTGAAAGTCTTAAAAGGGAGGGTCCTCTGTTCTTCGAATTACTCTCTGCCCATTCTATGTAACACACGAACGTTTACAAACACTCACCTCAGAGATCGCAGAGACACCGGCGCCTCTCCCCTGGGCATCACCACTTCAGCCTCAGAGTTGACGTCGCTGATGTCATGGTCCGGGGTTTCAATGTCCACGAGCAGAGGCGGCTGCAGCACTAGAGGTCGACCTCGCTTGGAGCTGTGAGGCTTGTCTGAAGACCTGGGTTTGGAGGCCTTCCCGCCTGCACAGGGTTGACCAGAGGTTTGTGAAGGTTGATGGACGTGTGAAGACTGAGTGCCTGAAGTCTCGGCTTCTTTGGACAGAAGATATGCTTGAAGGCTGCTGTTCTTTTTCTCAGGCTGTTTCCGTTCTGTCGAAGCAGCAGCCCTCATGAGGTGGAACTTGCGTGACATGTTTTGCCACAGCGACTCTGTCTGGCTTATGGTCACAGACCTACTATCAGTAACTGAAGTGCCACTCATTTGAGATGTCGTGCTTGTCTCTGGTGACGCGTCAGTTGCATGAGCAGTGTTCAGAGGCGAGGAGAAAAATACATCAAGGTCCAACGGCCCACACGGCCTGCGACCGATTCTGTCAAACTGGGTCTCCAGGACTCCATCTGTTTGATGACTCTCCACCTCTTCCTCTACAACGTCCTCACTTATTTTTATGGCAGGGGCTAGTTTAGGAAAGAGATGTCCTGTGTCGTGTGTGCAGACCGTGGGCTCGTCGAACGACACCTTGCGAGCAGGATTCATCGTCTCATCCGGAATGTCTAGTTGGGGCATACTGGTCTGCTGCTTCATTGCAGACTTCAACATTGGTTTTCCTTTCGTCGGAGAAGTACAAGACCTTGCGTTCAACTTGTTCATGAAGCCCACAACGCTCCTCTGACTCTTTTTATCGTCACGGAAAGCTGAAGCACCAGCTTCATCAAATCGATGAGATGATGACTGAAGACTGTTAAAAGAGTGATCGGAATTCTCAAAAGATGAAGTTTTGGACTGTCCAAGACTCCCTGAAGTCACCCTACCAATATTTCTCCACTGAGTTCTCCCTTCGTGGTCACAACTATTCAGCGGTAAGCTCTGGCTAGGATCTAAGGATTGTTGACTAGTGTCATGTATGTTTGCGTCCACCTTTTCCCAGCAAGAGAAATACTGCGTGGGATCCAGCGTGGCAGCAACGTGCCTTCCCCCAGCTTCAGTCCCTGAGGGGGTAAAGGGTTGTGGAATGGACGGCAACCTGGACGACTGACCAGCAGGCTCTGTTGGACCCACAGCTGGCAGCTGTCTGCGGATGGGTTTCAATCTGTCCCGCGAACGAGAGTGTTTCCTGAAAACCCTCGGCAGGGAAGAAGCCGGGGAGCCGGCAAAGCCAGAGAGGCCGCCCTCTTCATTACGACTGCCACATGCTTCCAAAGTGTCCGGTCTTGACCCAGTTCTAGGTGACGGTCGTTGGTGGGAGGTCAGAGAGGGTAAATGCTGGTTGCTGCTTTCCCTACGAGAAGAGTGCGGGGTAACCTCTCTCAGAGGATCTAACCAGGGAATGCGATGAGGAGTGCTGGTGGCATGGTGTGCGTTCCTTGGATCCGAACTCCTCTGACATCGGTCTTCTCTGCGAGTTCTCCTTTCGTTGTCAAACGAGGACGCAGATGAGAAGAAATTTCGAACAGCTTCTGGGCCCCATCTTGTTTCAGTCGAAGGAAACTCATCATTTCTGGACCCAAACCTGCGGGCTTCCTGATCCGGTGAACTTGGCCTAGAACCACCAGAAGAATGATCTGTGTTGGCAAACTGAGACAAAGCATCCTGGCCTGTCGTTGCCCGAATGAAAGAGTTCTCCATAGCTCTGCGTAGAAGCGTGTCTCTGCCTGACTTTCTGGTATCACTACGCATCGCAGCGGACGCTCCTTCCCCTCCCCCCTCAAAGTGCTGTGGTGAAGTGGTCGGAGACCTCTGCCGCCGACAAGGTGCAGCCTGGGAAGGCTCCGTTTCTCCCACTTCTGAAGCATCCTCGAACGATCTCCTCCGGTGTTTTTCATCAGACCTAGATCCTTCTCTCCGATCAGGATTACGTCTGCCAGAATTTAACACGTTTTGCGCATCTCTGGATCTCCTGGACCTGGTCTGTCTGTAGGGATAGGGCTCGTCAGGGTGAAGGACCTCGTAGTGCTTCAGCAGCATGGCATCGGGGCTTTTGCTCCTGTTGCGACCTTCCGACCTGCACGGCTTCGGGGGAGAAGTCAACCAGTCGGGTCCCCAGGAACTCTGAGCGCCTCTGTACGTGTTGCTGTCATCAGCACTGAATGGTGCTGTGTTCTCACCCGACTGTCTGTGACTGCCCGAAACGCTTGTCTTGTGCTTGCAGACACTTTTGACTTTTGGTCTGGCACCAGTACTACTGCCTCCCGACTGTTCGCCGTTTTCTGTTGAGCTGTACATGCTGAAGGAACGATGCCCACCATCTGGGCTTGATGTGCTGGAAGTCTGAGCAGTTACTTGGGCGGCCTCTGGGCTCTCATCTCTATTGTGCTCGGTGCTTCCCTCGTTGCTTTCATCGCTGTTGTTGTGGTTGTACTCGTAAGCTGCCGCGTCGTTGTGGCAACCGGAATCTTTCTTGCTGCGCCGCTTCCGTTTGGATCGCTGGCTGGTTCCTGGTGAAGACCGGCGAGGGTGAGAGAAGTTCTGGTCCGCTCTGGGCTTGCTTTTGAACTCCCTCATTCCTCCCTTGGTCAGGTTCTCTTTGGATGGACTAGCAAACAGGCCATGACCATCCTTATTCCCCTTTGATCCACTGGACAGAAGGCTGTCATTGTCCTTGTCCTGCTTTGATCCACTGTGAAAGAGGCTGTCATTATCGCCGTTGTCTGTCGATCCGCTGTCAAACAAGCTGTAACTATCCTTCTCGAAGCAATCGTCCAGACCCCTGTAGCAGGACAAACCTTTGTCAGGAATAATCTCCATGAGGTCATCGCTGTAAAGGACGGTGGCGTTGACCTGAAGGGTCGGGGGCCTGCCTGTGCCACCTTCTTGCTTCGTCTCCACTGGTGAGGGTGATGCATTGTGGGATCTGTCATCCAGAAGATCTCTCACCTCCCTCTCCAGCTGAGATGGTTGGGCCAGGTTGGCTGTCAACCGCTCGTCGTCGAACCGTCTGAACTCGTCTTCTTTGATTTCTGAGAACGTTTTGTCAGGATTGACGACACTGCCGTACTTTAGTTTCACATGCTTTTTCGTCTGGCCTTTCTTCTGATTTTTGGTGTGGTCTTTGCCTGGTTTTCTGAACGGGTCTTGGGCGCTGTTTGTTGCATCTTTCATGCCAAACGTTACCCTTGCCGCTTTGTTTTCCTCTTCATCCTCATCCTGGAAAGGTGGTTTGCCAATCCACATTTGATTCAGTCTTTGTGAGATCGAGCTTTGGTTTAATGCTGAAAGAATACACGCGCTTATATAAACCTCTTTGATTGTGTATGTGTGTGTTTGTGTCTTTTGTGTGTATGTGAGTGCATTGTATGCATGCATGTGTTTGTGTGTACATGTATCTGTGCGATTATTTTTGAAAGCAAAAACTCTGTATCTTCCAAACTTAACTTTTTCTACGCATAAATCACAAGCAAAAGCCTCAAGTAATCAAGAATAAGAAGGCAAAACAAGCACATGTGATGAAGTTGTTTATTTCTTTCCAGAGGAGTGATTAATTCATCCTCAACAAACTGTAGCTCGATATAAGCCTTTTGATGGACACAATATTATTTTCGTCTGGTAATGTCAAATTCTAAATCTCTTGTTCTTCATTCGTGCAAATCTCTTGAGTCGTCCAATAGCGATCCTTGCCCTATCTTCATCTCCGGATACGCGAAGTTGTTTAATCTTTGCTCTCATTTTCCGCACGAATTTAGTGTCTGCAACGAGACAAAAGAAAATTCTGTATTAGACTTTTGCGAAGGAACCGACACAGTGAAACAAACCCCCTTTTAAGACCCCACGACTCAAGGCTTCCCCCACTCAAAGACCCCACGACTTAAGGCTTCCCCCACTCAAAGACCCCACCACTTAAGGCTTCCCCCACTCAAAGACCCCACGACTTAAGGCTTCCCCCACTCAAAGACCCCACCACTTAAGGCTTCCCCCACTCAAAGACCCCACCACTTAAGGCTTCCCCCACTCAAAGACCCCACCACTTAAGGCTTCCCCCACTCAAAGACCCCACCACTTAAGGCTTCCCCCACTCAAAGACCCCACCACTTAAGGCTTCCCCCACTCAAAGACCCCACGACTTAAGGCTTCCCCCACTCAAAGACCCCACCACTTAAGGCTTCCCCCACTCAAAGACCCCACGACTTAAGGCTTCCCCCACTCAAAGACCCCACGACTTAAGGCTTCCCCCACTCAAAGACCTCACGACTTAAGGCTTCCCCCACTCAAAGACCCCACCACTTAAGGCTTCCCCCACTCAAAGACCCCACCACTTGCTTCCCCCACTCAAAGACCCCACCACTTAAGGCTTCCCCCACTCAAAGACCCCACCACTTAAGGCTTCCCCCACTCAAAGACCTTGCTTTTTCATATTTCCTGTTCACAACCTCTCTCCGTTTTTAAGACTCCCTCTTTAAAAAAAATCTGTTTTGCTCTTTTTTAGGTTTTAAAAGAGAGGTTTACCTGAACTTATTTTTGTTCTGTAACTGCATGCTATGTAAGAATCATTCAATCTGCTTTGATAATGGTAATTTCCCTGGGTAATTAAGTCGTTCAACTATACTAATGAATTCAATTAACTTAACACATGTCTAGTAAGAATGAAACTACTGACTACAAAAATGCTTTGGTATTCAAATTCTGCACATCTTTGAAATTTTAAGTATAAAATCTTTTTGGATACTTCAAATAAAACTTCAAAAGCTGTGCATGTTTTGTTCTTGTTTCTTGTTAAACACATGGGCACAACATAAAACTATCGAATCAAAGAAACAAGTCAATAATAAAAGAAAACAATGTTGATACAAACAATGTATGAGGGGAAACATGGAGTAAAAAAAACCAAAGTGAAAAATATTAAACCTGTATCTCTGGTAATGAATATACATCTTCATAAAACGTTGCATGCGTGCATTTGTGTGTGTGTGTGTGTGTGTGAAGAGTGAAAAATAATATACGTCTGAAAGAGGAGCTCAAATTGTTTTTATTGTGTCTAATTACACATTAACATGCTTCCATTGGAAACTTCGAGGTCTTCATCGGAGATTGACGCCCAACCAAAGGTAATTGAAGCCCGACGGAGCGAAGCGACGGAGGGCTTCAATTAGACTTTGGGAGGGCGTCAATCCACGATGAAGACCTCGAAGTTTCAAATGGAAGCATGTTAATGTTATTGTAATTCAATCTGACGACGATCTCTTTCCTGCTTTCTTGCGGTTGTAAACAGACAGAATTGGTTCTGTTCTGTTCACACACTACTTTCAGTCCACCTACCTGCAAGGGTCAAGTCCCAAGAAATATGTCTCTGTATTCCTATCGTATCACTCTGCTCCTGTTTTGTTTTCTTTCACACACATTTTCCCTTCTTTTTTGACGGGTTTCTGGACAGCAAACTCTAAAACAAATTCTTTTCATCACAAAAGCGATCTTTGGAATTGACTGACGTAGTCCGGAAGAATTCATGCATCAACTTACCTCACGTATTCGACATCATCACTTCGCATACCTTACAGTCTCGGTATTTCGTTGGCCTTCATATTTCCTACTTGTAAAATGACCCTCAAAGCTAACCGAGACTAGTTGAGGCTGTATCAATGCGCCTCGCCAGCAGGTTGTTAATGGATTTTTTAGCGAGTGGTTATCGACAATTAATGACCGGTAATTTTTAATGCGTTGGGGCATTCTGACCAATCACAGGATCTGTTTCATTAAAACGCAAACTTGATTGAATTACAATGCATGTTGTTGGTTCTTTAACCACAACCAGCTTCAATCAACACTTTTCCATAGGATTGGGGGAAAAAGTTGTACACAAGCTCATCTTTCCTACATGCATTTACATTAGTGTATAAGGGTTTATGAAGGTACATTGACCAGAGATATGGTTTTAACAACAACACCAACACCAACACCAACAACAAAACACAGAGGAAGAAAAGAATAACGAGAAAAATAGCATACTTATTTTCTTATGAGGCTCGGCAGGCCCTTTTTGTTCGTAGCTTTTCATGTTGCGCCACTGGTCTTCCGAACGCCGGCGTGTCATTACAGGCATGACGTCATCCAGTCGATTCCTTCTGCTCTCGATTCTGCAAGTGATAACACATAAATATTGAGATGCAGAAAAGGCCAAAAACATAAAATGTTTATTTCCGATGACAAGAGCATAAAACTAAAGATCTGTAGGGATACTTTTTTATTTGTTTTATTGCAATTTTTATGTACACTGTGAGGCCCACCTGTTTTTTATTGGGCAAAAATTGTGCAAGCTGTGTCCTCTGGATGCAGGAAAAGAGTAATTTACTTTTATTTTTGTAATGTCTGCAAAATCGAGTTTTGTCATTTTGTTGTTGAGGGATCTTCTTCTTCTGCATTCCCTGGCAGCCATGCTAAAACTTTAATCCGGTCTGTAGGGCGAAGTCCGCAGTCCGCCACAGCGACGTTGCCGGCCCCGGAGCTTCTCGTGGGCCTGCTCTGGACTGGGCCATGGCTTGCGTCTCAGGGCATCGAAGGAGGGGCAGGACTGCAGGGTATAGGTGGGGGTTTGTGGGCCAGTGTGACACAGGCATTGGTGAGTGTCTGAGATTTTCAGTCTGTACATGTTGGAGAGGAGCTGGCAGTATTCTGTTTGCAGCCTGAAGATGGTGACTTGCACTGCTCTATCCAGCTGGTGAATGCTGTCTAATCTTCTGTTCCCAAGTCTAAGCGTTGGCTACATGATCGAGGTCCTGAACCTGTTTCTCAAGATTGCCTTTGCTTTGCTGTATGACATGGGATGGGGTGTGTGCGCTGTGTGACATGGGATGGGGTGTATGACATGGGATGGGGTGTGTGCGCTGTGTGACATGGGATGGGGTGTGTGCGCTGTATGACATGGGATGGGGTGTGTGCGCTGTGTGACATGGGATGGGGTGTGTGCGCTGTGTGACATGTGATGGGGTGTGTGCGCTGTATGACATGGGATGGGGTGTGTGCGCTGTATGACATGGGATGGGGTGTGTACGCTGTGTGACATGGGATGGGGTGTGTGCGCTGTATGACATGGGATGGGGTGTGTGCGCTGTGTGACATGGGATGGGGTGTGTGTGCTGTATGACATGGGATGGGGTGTGTGCGCTGTATGACATGGGATGGGGTGTGTGTGCTGTATGACATGGGATGGGGTGTGTGCGCTGTATGACATGGGATGGGGTGTGTGCGCTGTGTGACATGGGATGGGGTGTGTGTGCTGTATGACATGGGATGGGGTGTGTGTGCTGTGTGACATGGGATGGGGTGTGTGCGCTGTATGACATGGGATGGGGTGTGTGCGCTGTATGACATGGGATGGGGTGTGTGCGCTGTATGACATGGGATGGGGTGTGTGCGCTGTGTGACATGGGATGGGGTGTGTGCGCTGTGTGACATGGGATGGGGTGTGTGTGCTGTATGACATGGGATGGGGTGTGTGCGATGTATGACATGTGATGGGGTGTGTGCGCTGTATGACATGGGATGGGGTGTGTGCGCTGTATGACATGGGATGGGGTGTGTGCGCTGTATGACATGGGATGGGGTGTATGACATGGGGTGGGGTGTGTGCGCTGTATGACATGGGATGGGGTGTGTGCGCTGTATGACATGGGATGGGGTGTGTGCGCTGTATGACATGTGATGGGGTGTGTGTGCTGTATGACATGGGATGGGGTGTGTGCGCTGTATGACATGTGATGGGGTGTGTGCGCTGTGTGACATGTGATGGGGTGTGTGCGCTGTGTGACATGGGATGGGGTGTGTGCGCTGTGTGACATGTGATGGGGTGTGTGCGCTGTGTGACATGGGATGGGGTGTGTGCGCTGTATGACATGGGATGGGGTGTGTGCGCTGTGTGACATGGGATGGGGTGTGTGCGCTGTATGACATGGGATGGGGTGTGTGCGCTGTGTGACATGGGATGGGGTGTGTGCGCTGTATGACATGGGATGGGGTGTGTGCGCTGTGTGACATGGGATGGGGTGTGTGCGCTGTATGACATGGGATGGGGTGTGTGCGCTGTATGACATGGGATGGGGTGTGTGCGCTGTATGACATGGGATGGGGTGTGTGCGCTGTATGACATGGGATGGGGTGTGTGCGCTGTGTGACATGGGATGGGGTGTGTGACATGGGATGGGGTGTGTGACATGGGATAGGGTGTGTGACATGGGATGGGGTGTGTGCGCTGTGTGACATGGGATGGGGTGTGTGCGCTGTGTGACATGGGATGGGGTGTGTGCGCTGTATGACATGGGATGGGGTGTGTGCGCTGTATGACATGGAATGGGGTGTGTGCGCTGTATGACATGGGATGGGGTGTGTGCGCTGTGTGACATGGGATGGGGTGTGTGCGCTGTATGACATGGGATGGGGTGTGTGCGCTGTATGACATGGAATGGGGTGTGTGCGCTGTATGACATGGGATGGGGTGTGTGCGCTGTGTGACATGGGATGGGGTGTGTGACATGGGATGGGGTGTGTGACATGGGATGGGGTGTGTGCGCTGTGTGACATGGGATGGGGTGTGTGCGCTGTGTGACATGGGATGGGGTGTGTGACATGGGATGGGGTGTGTGACATGGGATGGGGTGTGTGCGCTGTGTGACATGGGATGGGGTGTGTGCGCTGTGTGACATGGGATGGGGTGTGTGCGCTGTATGACATGGGTGGTGTGTGTGCGCTGTGTGACATGGGATGGGGTGTGTGCGCTGTGTGACATGGGATGGGGTGTGTGCGCTGTGTGACATGGGATGGGGTGTGTGCGCTGTATGACATGGGATGGGGTGTGTGCGCTGTGTGACATGGGATGGGGTGTGTGCGCTGTATGACATGGGATGGGGTGTGTGCGCTGTGTGACATGGGATGGGGTGTATGACATGGGATGGGGTGTGTGCGCTGTATGACATGGGATGGGGTGTGTGACATGGGATGGGGTGTGTGCGCTGTATGACATGGGATGGGGTGTGTGCGCTGTATGACATGGGATGGGGTGTGTGCGCTGTGTGACATGAGATGGGGTGTGTGCGCTGTATGACATGGGATGGGGTGTATGACATGGGATGGGGTGTGTGCGCTGTATGACATGGGATGGGGTGTGTGCGCTGTATTTTCTCGAGGGGTCAAAATAAGTTCTTTGGTCAGAAAGAAAAATAGGTTTGGTCGGTGAACCGGACACACTGAATTTTAGTGTGTGTCTATAAATATGGGGCAGAATCTTGAATCGCACACACATACATACATTATAAATAACATGTATTCTGACTGTTCTGCACACACGTAGCACAACTAGCACACACACACCCACACCCACACACACTGTACAAACCGCCACACAAATCACACACACAACAGCTCAGGGCACCCCACCCCCACCACCTTTCCCCTCCAGCCATCCCCATCGCCACAAGCAACCTTACTTGTAGTAGATAAACATGCCGGTGCAGAGGACGAAGAGAAAGCCCATGATGATAAACATAATCATAGCGAACAGCTCAACGTTGGGCGAATGGTCGTGCACCATCGACTCTGCACAAGTCCAACAACAAATTCAGATTAGACAACAAAGCCACACAGTGATACCGCAGGGCCTCGAGGCAAATTTACCATACACTTTTTGAACACCCTGCTATAGTAAAATTCACCCTGTTTTTCAAGAGTAGCTCACCTTCGTCATACGTAATATGAATCAGAAAGAAATGATCTGCTAGCATGCTCAAGCTCTATGCAATTTTAATATATATAAGAAAACTATCGCTAATTTGTACTGATTGACCCAAATTTAACCCCACGATGACCTTGAAATTTGACATCGGTCCATCTAGAAGGTAAACAAACCATAGAACTAGAAGTGCGTTTTAAAATGTCAAAGCTATATAGCTTCAAAACTAACCGAGAGAACCTCAACGTTATTTTTTTTCCAACAGACAGACAAACTGACGAACACTGCTCAATACCAAGACTCCCTGATAACCCAGGCATTAAGTCAAATATGACATTGACAACTACATCGAAACATCCAAACAAAAAAACTAAATGTAACAAGAAGAGCAAACGCTCGATCGAGTCACTTTCGCAGTTCTGAATATTATATGAGGCATCAGATGGACAGGAAGAAATTGCTATTCACAACACAATGAGTCACGTTCACATAAAATTTGAGCCCGGTCACTTTTATAGTTTCCGAGAAAAGCCCAACGTTAAGTTGTGTGTTGCCGAACAGAAAAGGCTAGTTATCTCCCTTGTTTTTCTGATAACGTTCGTAAAAGGCTACAGATGTAAATACTTTGATGTAAAGAATAATCCTACAAAGTTTCAATCACATCCGATGAACTTTGTCAAAGATATAAAATGTCTAATTTTTCCTTTGACGCTGACCTGTGACCTTGAAAAAGGTCAAAGGTCAACGAAACCATCGTTAAAGTGTAGAGGTCATTGGAGGTCACGACTAAACAAAATATGAGCCCGATCGCTTTGATAGTTTCCGAGAAAAGTCCAACGTTAAGGTGGTGTCTACGGCCGGCCGGCCGGACGGCCGGCCGGCCGGCCGGACAGACTAACACTGACCGATTACATAGAGTCACTTTTTCTCAAGTGACTCAAAAACACATGTACCATGCACAGCTTTTGACAAACTATTACAAGACTTATTTTTGTGATGCAAACTACAGCATGTTCAGAAATAAGTCTGTCAGGATTTTCAAGCAGTGTGGCAGAGTATGAGCCCCTTTTACTGACGAATTAAGTTTTTCAAAGCGAGGCAAAGCAACTAAGCGAGCAGCAGATCGCTGCTGACTGGCTTTAACCTAGCTGCCATCCCAACAAACAACTATAACTCTGACGTGTGTTTATGTGAAACATGATACCCTTTTCTTTTAAAAAATATACTCACTGGAGTTCAGAATTTGTTGCGGCAATAAATCAGTAAAAGGTTCTCTCGATCACTCTGGCAAAATAAAAACGTTGAAAAAACAGCCTCACCGAATTTGCTCACAATTACTAGTACTAGCATACTAGTACTCGACTAACTCACTTTGTTCACAATGCTGGCCGTAGTATCCTTCACGACACTTGCAGACGTAGTGAATACTATCCTTTGTGAACGCGTTTGGAATCGTTTCACACGATCCACCGTTCTCGCATGGATTCTCTATGCAAGCTCCCACACCAGTCTCTGAAACAGTTAACAGTACGTAGCACACAAATTGCACACAATTTTAATTAAACACATTTTCTAGGAGCAAGAAATTTGGACTCAACTTTAAACACATTTTATGGCGCAAGAGAATTGTGAGCAACTTTAAAAACATTTTTTTCTTCCTGCAAGTGCAAGAGATTTGTGCACAACTTCAAAAATATGCAGCAGGCAGAAAAACAAGTCGCGTAAGGCGAAAATACAATATTTAGTCAAGTAGCTGTCGAACTCACAGAATGAAACTGAACGCAATGCCATTTTTCAGCAAGACCGTATACTCGTAGCATCGTCACTCCACCGCCCGTGGCAAAGGCGGACAAGAAGAGCGGCATATTCGTTGCGCTGAGAAGGATTTCTGTACCTCTCTTCGTTTTAACTTTCTGAGCGTGTTTTTAATCCAAACATATCATATCTATATATTTTTTGAATCAGGAACCGACAAGGAATAATATGAAAGTGTTTTTAAATTGATTTCTCAAAAAAAAATTTGATAATAATTTTTATATATTTAATTTTCAGAGCTTGTTTTTAATCCAAATATAACATATTTATATGTTTTTGGAATCAGCAAATGATGGAGAATAAGATAAACGTAAATTTGGATCGTTTTATAAATTGTTATTTTTTTTTACAATTTTCAGATTTTTAATGACCAAAGTCATTAATTAATTTTTAAGCCACCAAGCTGAAATGCAATACCGAAGTCCGGGCTTCGTCGAAGATTACTTGACCAAAATTTCAACCAATTTGGTTGAAAAATGAGGGCGTGACAGTGCCGCCTCAACTTTCACGAAAAGCCGGATATGACGTCATCAAAGACATTTATCAAAAAAATGAAAAAAACGTTCGGGGATTTCATACCCAGGAACTCTCATGTCAAATTTCATAAAGATCGGTCCAGTAGTTTAGTCTGAATCGCTCTACACACACACACGCACGCACCCACACACGCACACACGCACATACACCATGACCCTCGTTTCGATTCCCCCTCGATGTTGAAATATTTAGTCAAAACTTGACTAAATATAAAAAGACAGACAGAGAGACTGAGACAGAGAATGACATATGCACTACATAATAACAGACAGCCAGAATATCTGCACTACAAACTACAATGTAACAGCAGCACCATAATTCAAACTGCAATCAGACAGTCTAGTGTGCTCTGCTTAAAGATATGCTGCAGACAGACAAACCAAGAGACAGAGAGACATAGATTACAGACAGACAGACACTGATTACAAACAGAGGCAGATCACAAACAGACAAAAATACACACTGAGAGACAAACCAAAAGACAGACTGAGAGACAGATTACAGACAGACGTGTGAGACATACAAAAGGAGAGACGAACCGCGAGACAGACTTAGAGACAGACATACACACTGAGAGACAGACTTAGAGACAGACATACACACTGAGAGACAAACTGAGAGACAGACATACACACTGAGAGACAAACTGAGAGACAGACATACACACTGAGAGACAAACCGAGAGACAGACATTGAGAGACAAACACACTGAGAGACAAACCGAGAGACAGACATACACACTGAGAGACAAACCGAGAGACAGACATACACACTGAGAGACAAACCGAGAGACAGACATACACACTGAGAGACAAACTGAGAGACAGACATACACACTGAGAGACAAACTGAGAGACAGACATACACACTGAGAGACAAACTGAGAGACAGACATACACACTGAGAGACAAACCGAGAGACTGACATATACACTGAGAGACAAACCGAGAGACAGACATACACACTGAGAGACAAACCGAGAGACAGACATACACACTGAGACAAACTGAGAGACAGACATACACACTGAGAGACAAACCGAGAGACTGACATATACACTGAGAGACAAACCGAGAGACAGACATACACACTGAGAGACAAACCGAGAGACAGACATAAAAAATAACACACTGAGAGACAAACCGAGAGACAGACATTGAGAGACAAACACACTGAGAGACAAACCGAGAGACAGACATACACACTGAGAGACAAACCGAGAGACAGACATACACACTGAGAGACAAACCGAGAGACAGACATACACACTGAGAGACAAACCGAGAGACAGACATACACACTGAGAGACAAACTGAGAGACAGACAGATCTGACAGACTACCATAGTAGCAATGCAATGTTTCAAAGCGCCATATATATCAGCTAGACTGTATTTACTGCACTTCAACATTATGCTGCAAACAGAAAATGAGAGACAGACTGAGAGTCAAACAGACAAATAGACTGAGAGTCAGACAAACAGACAGAAAGACTTAGACAGACAGATGCAAAGACAGACAAACAGAGGAGACAGACAGGTAAAGAAAGAAATCTGCACTTTTAACTACCAGCAATGCCATAGTTTCAAAATGCCAATTCAGACTGTCTGTGCTCCGCTACAAATATTTGCTGCAAACAGACAATAAAACTTGGGACCTATAGACACAGCCAGGCTGCAAGAGACAGAAAGACACAGAGAGACAGTCTCACAAAGATTAACACAAAAATCTGTACATGTACCACTTACTAGCTACATGTACTACTAAGGCCATGTTTAAATTACAAATACTTGCTGCAAACAGAAAACAAGTGCTGACCATAAACGGGGTCAGGGCAACTCCGTTTCCCATGTAGTACAATTCCCAAATTGGTTTGTGAGACAAATAGACACAGACAGACACAGACAGACAGAGACAAATAGACAGAGACAGACAGACAGAGACAGACAGACATACAGAGACAGACAGACAGAGACAGACAGACAGAGACAGACAGACAGACAGACAGACAGAGAGACAGACAGACAGACAGACAGACAGACAGACAGAGACAGACAGACAGAGACAAATAGACACAGAGACAAATAGACACAGACAGACAGAGAGACAGAGACAGACAGAAACAGACAGACAGAGACAACAAATCTGTACTTACTACTACTAACAACAACACCCTGTCTCAAAATGTTCTCAGAGTTCTCTTGCTGTTTTGATTCCAGAATATGCAGCAACTGGTTTTCAGCAAAAAGCACGCACGTATACTGCCCCAGATCCGCCTTGTGAGCGTTGCGAATGATGAGCGTCAAATTATTCATACGGTATTTGTCATTCTGCGTCTCTGAGGTGATGCGTTCACCGTCAGGCGTGATCCAGTGCACAGCAGCGATGTGACCTTTGAAGTCGTGCTGGCAGGTGACGCTGGCGTTGCCGCCTACCTCGATGCCGCGTAGATTCCGCGGGATGGCCACTGTGGAAGACAACAACAACAATTCAATTGACCAATTTCGGAGAGAACTCTGCCGGCCGGCTTTATACGGGCTGTGACAGAGTGAATACCCTTGTTTTTAGTGAGACAAACAATCCACAGGCCAGTCACTAGCGAGGCTTGTCTGAAACACGTGGACAAGAAGCAAGTGTGGATAATTGCTTGTCACTAAAACTAAGCAAGGGTATTTATACTTTCACAACCTATACAAACCCAACAGAGTTATTTCCAAGTATCGTCTATTCTGCTGCACGTAAAAGAGTGATTGCTCTTGGAAAATATGAGGCACGCTAACCCACATTACATAATAGGCCAATCACTAAAGCGAGCTGCTTGGACAAGGACCACATGTGAAGAAACACCCCTTGCTATAGTGATTGGCCTATATTGTCACACAGGGAAGCGTGCCTTATAGTTTCCAAAAGTATTCTCTCGTTCACAAGGCCTAAAAAAAAAATAGGTGTGGTTACGGTAACCCGTCCTACCCTATTTTTGGGGGCCGACCCTATAACTTTTTATTACATTTGTCAAAAAAATACCGAAAAAAACCAAGTAAACGAGTGCAGAAAACGCAATGAAAGCGAAAGCGCCCGAGTCGCACACTTATTTCCCTGTCAAGTAGGTTTAATTTGTACACATTAGAAAAAAAAGTAAAAAAAAAAAATAGTGATTGCCTACCTTCCTACCCTATTTTTTTTGGATATGTTACCGTAACCACACCTATTATTTTTTTTGGCCTAACCCATACAAACCCAACAGAGTGATTTGCGAACACTGTCTATATACTGCTTATGAACAACTGTTTCAAGGATTCCGTTATTTGACAGGGCGTCGTGAGTGTTGGGAGATTAATTAGACAACAAAAGCATCATCACACATATTAATGTATGTGCAAATGCTCTTATATTTGCTATGCAAAATGTTCAGGCGTTTAGAACGATGGTTGGAGTTGCGCTGTTGAAATACTCTTACACAACATGGTAACGATGATGTGAGGCCCCTGGGATGAAAAGACACCTCCATAGATAAGAAACTTTGTCTCTGTGTCTTTTATCTGGAACAAAATGTAACCTGTCATGTGAGGACACTTCCGGCTGGTCCCAAGGGTGTCCTTTCAACACAGTTACCAGTCTGTATCACTGATCCCTATCATTAAAACAGAGGCCTTGGCATATAATCACGTCATGTCCCAAATAGACTCTAGTTCTGGGGACAGAAGAATTAAGTTAGCCTGGCAGAAAACAAAGGGAAGAGTGTAATTGTAACTAACCCGAGAGTGGACACACCCCTTCGGAGCAATATTTTTTGTCTTTTTCTTGCCCTCCTCGGCAGAACTCCATTTTGACCGGTTCACCTTCAAACGTGTCGCCGATCTGCTTCATGCACTCTCGTCTCCGGAACTGTGTTCCTTTGCCGCATGACACGGAGCAATGCGACCACATACCCCACGCAGACCACAAGTATTTTTCTGGACGCATCGTTGCTGTCTGCAGGCCTGGGTTCACGGTGGGCTGTAATGACACAAAGCCCTGCTGGGTGGGAGCTTTATCAGAGTGTTTGACGGCTTTGGGAAGCTGGCGATAAAGCCTCTTAGCGTGGTAAGAATCCAGACCTTCCATCTGATGGATACCCAGGTCAAAGTCCTGAATAGCTTGTATCATATCCGCAGACCGACTGTGGGGCCGAGACCATCGTCCATGCTTCGTCTGCCTCCTTTCTTTCTTATTCTCCTTCTTCTCCTTCCTTCCCTTCTGGGTCTTATTCTTCTTGTTCTGCTTCAGCTTTTTCTTTTTTCTCCTCTGTGTCTTCTTCTTCTTCTTGTCCTTGATTTCTTGTTTGGGTTTGCTGGTTGTGCCAGAGACGGGTTTTTTCTTCTTCTGCTTTTTCTTGTCCTTGATTTCTTGGGACGGTTTGCTGGTTGTGCCAGAGACGGGTTTTTTCTTCTTCTGCTTTTTCTTGTCCTTGATTTCTTGGGACGGTTTGCTGGTTGTGCCAGAGACGGGTTTTTTCTTCTTCTGCTTCTTCTTCTTGTCCTTGATTTCTTGTGTGGGTTTGCTGGTTGTGCCAGAGACGGGTTTCGCGGTTGATTGGGACGTGGCTTTGGTTGCATGTACTTTCTTGCTTTGGTTTCCGTTGTTCCCAGTTTTTGTTAGTGCAGATGCACTTGTCACCTGGAAAGCATAAAGAGTTACAGACATGTCATTACCAGGTAAATGATTTGGCTCACCATTTAAAGATCTGACCAAGCTTTTACATTGGAAAAGAACATTCTTCCATTTGGACACACCCCAAAATCCACATCCTGGCTGCATATGTTTTGCAGAGTAGGACTTTGCTATGATGGAATTTATTTCTCCATGGACACTAGCAGTAGCAATCTATGAAATTATAATTCATTAAAAAATTCTCATTCTGCACAGAAATTATAATTAGCAGCCAAGATGTTGAGTTTTTGTATGTGTCCAAGCAGAGAGATGTTGTCAATTCCCATGTAAAAGCTACCAGGTCTGAGATGGTGAGCCAAGAAGGACTATGACTGAAAATGTTTATTTACAAGGACAGTGGTACCCCAAGTTCATACAGATCTGGTAATTCCAGATTTTGTCCAGTAATATAAAATTGGCTGTGGACTTGGTCTCTGTATCATACCAATGCATGCATGCACACAGGGGTGTTAATTAAAAACACTGAGAATAGTCTGCACAAAGTTGATTCTGGAAAATAAATCCTTCGCTGAACCTGCAATGGATTCTTACCCTCGGCGATAGCAACAAACTGGTTTCAAAGCCAGCGCCGCTATCACCTGAGCTATATCTTCCCGCCCCTACATAAGAGAACCATGTGAACAATGTAACTCACCGTCTTTCGACATTTATGTGCAGCACAGACGATGAACTCCAGGCCGTCACCTTGACACATGAGGTCAGGGTCGTCGGTCAGACAGTTACGTGACCTGGCCTTCTGACCATCCCCGCAACTGACCGAGCAGTCTCCCCATATTGACCACTCCAGCCACGTCGCTGAGCCTGAACACATACACACATCAAGTCAACTTAAGTTAGTAGAGGTTACACGCAGTCTCCCAATATTGACCATTCCAGCCATGTCGCCGAGCCTGAACACAATCACACATCAAGTCAACTTAAGTTAGTACAGGTTACAAGCAGTCTCCCCATATTGACCACTCCAGCCACGTCGCTGAGCCTGAACACATACACACATCAAGTCAACTTAAGTTAGTACAGGTTACAAGCAGTCTCCCCATATTGACCACTCCAGCCACGTCGCTGAGCCTGAACACATACACACATCAAGTCAACTTAAGTTAGTACAGGTTACAAGCAGTCTCCCCATATTGACCACTCCGGCCATGTCGCCGAGCCTGAACACATACACACATCAAGTCAACTTAAGTTAGTAGAGGTTACAAGCAGACTCTCCCCATATTGACCACTCCAGCTATGTCGCTGAGCCTGAACACATACACAAATCAAGTCAACTAGTTAGTAGAGGTTACACGCAGTCTCCCAATATTGACCATTCCAGCCATGTCGCCGAGCCTGAACACAATCACACATCAAGTCAACTTAAGTTAGTAGAGGTTACACGCAGTCTCCCAATATTGACCATTCCAGCCATGTCGCCGAGCCTGAACACAATCACACATCAAGTCAACTAGTTAGTAGAGGTTACAGTCGCAGTCTCCCCATATTGACCACTCCAGCCATTTCGCCGAGCCTGAACACACACACACACACATCAAGTCAACTAATTAGACGTAGAGGCTACACGCTGATTCTAAGTGGACCTTAAAAATAATTATCAAATAACCAAAAGGAAGTACCGTACTTTCCGGGTCATAAGGCGCGACTTTTTTCCTTGAGTTTGACCCCTGCGTCTTGTATAACGAAGCGCCTAATCCGTGTATGAAATACGAAAAAAATCAAAGAGACCGCCTGAGTACCAGTCAAACAACTTGTGATAATGCATGTTTCAGCTACTAGGTACTACCCTGGCCAAGTTTCCTCTCAAGACATCAAGCGCTCTGAATGCATATGACGTGTGTAATGGAGTAAGCCTACTAAGTTTTGTTGTTGTTGAAATAATGGTCAAAGTTATCGGATCATGAAAAATGAGAGCTTCAGTGTCAGTCGCAGCGTTAGTCTTAACGCGTTATAGCCATGCTGTTAGCACCAGAAAAATATATTTTGAGCATTCGGATAAAAGTAGTACTGAAAAACTGTCGCTGCTGCCCTAGAGCTATAGAGGATTCATGCAAGCTGGTTGCTGGGTGGTTATTGTTCCGTTGCTGTGTGATGATCGAGAATAGTCACACCCCTTCCAATTTATAGATGGAAAGAAGTAGAGGCGGAATAAGCACTATTGTAATTCAATCGAGTTTGCGTTTTAATGAAACAGATCCTGTGATTGGTCAGAATGCCCCAACTCATTAAAAATTACCGGTGACTAATTGTCGATAGTCACTCACTAAAAAATCCATTAACAACCTGCTGGCGAGGCGCATCGATACAGCCTCAACTAGTCTCGGTTAGCTTTGAGGGTCATTTTACAAGTAGGAAATATGAAGTACCAACGAAATACCGAGACCATAAGGTATGCGAAGTGATGACGTCGGATACGTGACGTAAGTTGATGTATGAATTCTTTCGGACTACGTCAGTCAAATCCAAAGATCGCTTTTGTGATGAAAAGAATTTGTTTTGAGTTTGCTGTCCAGAAACCCGTCAAAAAGAAGGGAAAATGTATGTGAAAGAAAACAAAACAGGAGGAGAGCTAGAAATATTTACAATACAAGAAGCTAAAGGGGCACAAATTAGATCATTGAGGAGGGTGAGAAAAACACGCGTTATTTCCTAAACTTAGAGAAAGCTCACGCAAAAAACAAGATACTAGATAGAATAGAAATAACAGAGAATGAATTTATTACAAGTCAGTCTGAAATATTAAAGGAACAAACCCGCTTCTTTACTAACAGATACACTAAAAACACCAATTTTAATAACTTTCTTGGGGACGAATTTTTAAAAAATACTGACATTCCAAAATTATCAGAGGAGCAAAAGGGCAGTATTGATCAAGAAATTACAGAAAAAGAACTCCTTTTTGCACTTAAGGGAATGCGAAGTAATTCTGCTCCAGGATTGGATGGAATAACAACCAATTTCATAAAGTTCTTTTGGAGTAATATAAACAAAATGTTATTATCCTCTTTTTGGTCAGCCTTTGAAAAAGGGGAACTATCTGTATCCCAGAAGCGAGCAGCAATCACACTGATACACAAAGGAAAGGGGTTGAAACGAGAGCACCTAAATAACTGGCGTCCTATATCTGTAACAAACACCGACTATAAACTATTAGCGAAATGCCTTGCAAACAGATTAAATCAAGTCATCAATAACTTAATAAGTGAAGATCAAGTTGGGTTTCTAAAAAAACGAAATTCCAGCACTGTTATTAGAATGATCGATGACGTCATTGAATATATGAATAACAGTAATCAACCAGGTATTTTAATGGCGCTAGATTACAGAGCTGCTTTTGACACGATTTCTAAAGAATATATGCTCTGGGCGTTCCAAAAGTTCGGATTTGGTAAATACTTTATTAGGTGGGTCGATACTTTAACAAAAAATACAGAGAGTAGTATTAATTACATGGGATGGATCTCGAGTCCATTCCCATGTGATGCTGGAATAAGACAAGGATGTCCATTTTCGCCATTAGCCTTTGTTCTGGCCCTCGAAGTGTTAGCAATCAAAATCCGTGCAGATCAAGATGTTAAAGGGATTAAAATGCCAAGGAATTCTGATAGACATGGTGAAATTCTTAAACTACTTATGTATGCTGACAACATTAGTTTCTTCCTACAAGATGAGAAAGACCTAAGAAACGTATTACATCTTATAACTCAGTTTTCAAAATTTTCAGGGTTAGCAATGAATGATCAAAAGACAGAAGCAATGTGGCTTGGTATAAATAAATTTTCTGCTGACCGACCATGTAATATTATTTGGAAAAAACAAATCAAAATCTTAGGAATTCATTTCAACAACTCTGTCTCAGCCTCCAACCTAGAAGAAAACTGGGAACCTAAACTACATAAAGTAAATGCATTAATAGCAACATGGTCGAAAAGAAACCTAAGTATAATGGGGAAAATATGTATAGTCAAAACATTGTCACAGTTTACTTACGTACTGCAATCTCTATGTGCCACAGAAAACTTCCTCAATAAGCTAAATTCATCTCTATTCCGATTTATCTGGAAGAAAAAATATTCAAACAAAAGAGCTTATGAAAAAGTTAATAGAAAAGTAATGTGCCAAGAGACAAATCATGGAGGTCTGAAAATGATTAATGTCAAAGATGTACAAACATCATTTCTAATTTCATGGATTATGAGGCTGCTGGACGGAAGTAACGCAAAGTGGCAACAGATTCCATTAGCATCCTTTTTAAATCTGGGCGAACGCCTATGCTGTTTGCGCTCAAATGTGAGTGCAGAACATTTTAAAGGACTAGGTTCCATAAAGCAATATTTCTGGAAACAAGCTTTTATCACCTGGCTAAACAATAAACACAAGATCAAAGAAATAAGCAGTAATGAACAGCAGATAAGTGTACGCAATCAAACCTTATGGAATAATACAAATATAAGGTACAGATAGCAAACGCTATACATGAATGACTGGATAAAGGCTAAACTATGCGTTGTTAAAGATGTCTTTAACGATAACGACATGTGCTCTTTTGAGGAAATATGTGAACGAACTGGATATAAACAGTCTCGCCTATTTGAATATAATGCAATACAGACTGCCATTAAAGCTCTATTATTGCGTGATACGGGTCAGGCCCGGTCTGATCATATGCCATTTATACAATTATCTCCACGCCAAATTCGCCTAAAGATGTTAAATTATGAGATAAAGGAGCCAAGCTCAGCTGGATTTTGGTCGAACAAATTAAATATTACATTAGAAGATAAACACTGGAAATTAGCTAACGAATGCTCGACAGAAACCCGTCTTCGTCTATTGCATTGGAAAATTTTACACAATATATATCCCACCAACATTTTGCTACATAAGATGGGAATTCGTCAAACAAATCTCTGTCAGTATTGTAACGAAACCGACTTCATCGAGCACTTTTTCTGGCAGTGTAGAGCAGTGCAACCCATATGGCAGGAATGTCAAGGGTACATATTTAAATGTACAGGCAAAAATATAAAGTTAAGCTGCGAAGAGGCTCTTTTGGGGTATTTCACACGTGATATCCCCAGAGAGAAAACCTTCATAATTAATCACCTTATATTGATATCGAAAATGTGCATAAGCCAGTTTAAGTACGGAAATCCAAAAACTAACATGAAGGTCTTATTTCAGAACCAAGCTCGACTTCGAAATCTCTAGTAAAATTGAACTGTGTATAAGAATATAGATAAATAGTAGTATAGTGCTGTTAATGTAAAGTTATTTATATATGCGCCGTATGATGCTGTGCTGAAAACTAGTACTGTAATTGGTAATTTGTAAATTCTCGCCTTTTGTCCATCGAGCGTTGGATTAATTAACTTGTTATGTATTGTCCCGCTGAAAATGGTATTATTTAACAGAAATATGGGAACAACAACAACAACAACACACACACACACACGCACTCACACACACACACGCACATACACGCAAACAAACGCACAAACTACTAGACATAGCAAAGGTGAATGAAATAGCTGTAACGTTAGAGAAACTGTAGTGAAGAGGAAAAAAAAAAAAAAAAAAAAAAAAATTTCCATCACATGAATACATGTCCAGGCTAGGTATTAAGGATAAGCGGAAAGAAGTAGAAAAAATAAAAAATGAAAAGACCCATGAAGAAGGATGCTCCCCGCAAAAAAAAAAAAAAAAATAAAAAAAAAAAAAAAAAAAAAAGAAGGGTTGCAGCAGCCTGCATGCAACTAAGGTCAAAAAAAAAAAAAAAAAAAAAAAACAGGAGGAGAGTGATACGATAGGAATACAGAGACATATTTCTTGGGACTTGACCCTTGCAGGTAGGTGGACTGAAAGTAGTGTGTGAACAGAACAGAACCAATTCTGTCTGTTTACCATCGCATGAAAGCAGGAGAGAGATCGTCGTCAGATTGAATTACAATAACATTAACATGCTTCCATTTGAAACTTCTCGGTCTTCATCGTGGATTGACGCCCTCCCAAAGTCTAATTGAAGCCCTCCGTCGCTTCGCTCCGTCGGGCTTCAATTACCTTTGGTCGGGCGTCAATCCCCGATGAAGACCTCGAAGTTTCAAATGGAAGCATGTTAATGTGTAATTGACATCATTTTCACGAGTTTTCATTCACAAACACCTGGGAAATAAATCTCATGTTCCCCATGCAATAAATCGAGGTGGTGAATGGGTTTGAGCTTTCAGGTGAAACGTGGATTGTCAAAGTAAAAGCCAATCAGGCTGATTGTTTGATGTGTGGAACCATCGCGGCTTTGGATTTGTGTTTCCGAGGACAACGATTGTAAGCATTCACTCTCAAAGACACAATCTATGTTGAGATTGAGAATTACCGCGGCGACTCATGGTCAAATTGCAACATATCTCTTTAAATGCAAAATGCACAACGAGAAGTTATAAAACACTTAAAAAGAAAAGAAATATATGCTCAACACTTACAAGTATGATCCCAGCTCTGTACATTTTCAGACTGGAAGAAAAGCGTCAAGAAGCTACGTTTGACGTCACATACAAGGTTGACGTGTTATCTCGAGCTACTGTGACGATGCTTTGTGGCCCGGAGCTGGAGTCTAAAAATTCGTCTCCCTGTCAGTGTGGGTTATTATGCATTTTGTTGCACAACCAAAATGATGACAAAAACGATGTTTGGTGGCTTGTCGTCAGACCAGCATTTTGTTGTTGGTCCTCGGGGAGCATATCGCCTTTTGTCTCATATTTATCAACCGCGGCCTTCGGAGTGTGCTCTTTTCACGACATGCAAATCTGCACATTTGTGCGCCTTTTGTGTGTGATCATCATAGCGACTCACAACTGACCTTGACACCGTCGCTGCTGGTGGCAGGGCTTGAGGTCAAAGTTGGATCCGATGCAGGCATGGTCAGGCATACAAATGCGGCGACGCATATGGTAGCCAGAGGTACCGCAGGTGACTGTGCACGCACTCCACGCTGACCAGTCCATCCAGCCTGTCGCCGCCATACGCATTTGCTGCAGTGGCTCCTCACACACCTGTAAGGTAAATATTACAGCGTATAGGACATTATTTGTTGTAGACAGCATATATACTATTCTGTTATACGTTAGACAGTCAGACCTTAATAAAATTTGCTAGCGGTCAAGTTGAACAACTGCTGAGATCTGTGTCAAATGTCATATGTCATATTTTGGTTAAAAAAAAAAGAGTAAATAAAATGTATACAATGTGTACATGTAACACTCCGTTTTAGTTGATATTCCGTTTATTCTTTACGTCTGAATGCACACAGACATTCTTTAGTAGTCTACATATGAGTTTTAGTCTGCCTCTGATGTCACATGAGTAAAAAAAGGGAATTTTGATCATCCAATCACGCATGTCCTTACGTATTCAAGACGGCTTCACTATTAATCGCGAGTGATATAGTATCTTTCACACAAGTTGACCGGGGAGACTGCAAACATCTCCACCCTTAACCCACCAGGTTGGATTCAAACTTCGAACCTTACTTTCCACACAGAAGGCTGACGTCCTAACCGCTAGGCCGGCCATGTGTGTGTTTGTACTGAAGCCCTCTAAAATCACACTATCTCTGTCTGTACTGAAGCCCATAAAATCACACTATCTCTGTCTGTACTGAAGCCCATAAAATCACACTATCTCTGTCAGTACTGAAGCCCTTTAAAATCACACTATCTCTGTCTGTACTGAAGCCCTCTAAAATCACACTATCTCTGTCAGTACTGAAGCCCTTTAAAATCACACTATCTCTGTCTGTACTGAAGCCCATAAAATCACACTCTCTGTCTGTACTGAAGCCCTGTAATATCTTACTATCTCTGTCTGTACTGAAGCCCATACAATCACACTATCTCTGTACTGAAGCCCGTAAAATCACACTATCTCTGTCTGTACTGAAGCCCATAAAATCACACTATCTCTGTCTGAACTGAAGCCCTCTAAAATCACACTATCTCTGTCTGAACTGAAGCCCATAAAATCACACTATCTCTGTCTGAACTGAAGCCCATAAAATCACACTATCTCTGTCTGAACTGAAGCCCATAAAATCACACTATCTCTGTCTGAACTGAAGCCCATTCTGATCATCATCGCTTTAAGTCCCTCTGACCGGACGCTAAAGTCCTACGCGAATCTATCAAAACAAGAATACAGAGTTATCTCCCATTTGTTGTTCGCGAGCAGTGTTCGCGAGACGAAAATGATTGCAGATTGGCCGTCTTCGACAGTGATCTCCATTCTGTTCTTCACAGTTATGATAAAGACATAGTTCTAAGTTCAAAACAAGTCGACATTTTGGGACTGCTGCCGGAAGGAGACCGTAATGTATGGTTGCATCACTGTCAAACAATCGTCTGCTCCAGCGAGCGCCGAAACCAAACGGTTGATTATCACGTGACACTTTTGCCATATTTAGAGTTGTTTGCACAGTAAATACAGCCACGAAAAATAGCTCGCTTGAAACTGTCTTACATATCAATTCCTTTGTAATTTAAAAATTACACAACACCATGAAAAATCATTAACGACGATCGCGAATCTGCTTACATCCATAACACATTACAAATAGATCTAAATATGTAAAAAAAATCGATTTCCTCGCCAGACAAGGAAAACCAAGGCAATGTCCTGTCAGGGATAGAATGAGCCGAACTCATTTTGACCTGAGTTCAGGATGTACTGAAGCCCTCTAAAATCACACTATCTCTGTCTGAACTGAAGCCCATAAAATCACACTATCTCTGTCTGAACTGAAGCCCATAAAATCACACTATCTCTGTCTGTACTGAAGCCCATAAAATCACACTATCTCTGTCTGTACTGAAGCCCATAAAATCACACTATCTCCGTCTCTACTGAAGCCCCCCAAACTCACACCATCATCACCCATTCACTTACCTCTCTAACCATCGTCCATGCAGTAGCACGAGTGGTGGCCTCAATGCCGGACATCAACAAATGCAGCAGCTTCTTCCTCTTGGGGTGATACTTGATGCGCAAGAGTCCCGCTACCTCTTTTTTCAGCTGTGTAAACGACGTCTGGAATGTCAACTCTGCTTTGAAAATGCCTTCCTTCAGGCTAGCAGTAGCATGGGCTACTTCCGTCTGTGACGGTTCCTCATTTGCCTGGATGTAGCTGTCATCAAACTGTTTCTCTGGGTCCAGATTTTCGCCAGCGCCGTTGATCAGTTTGTTTGGGTTAAGTGTTATGTATTCACCTTTATGGGTGGGGTCAGTGGTGGGCTTTGGGGTGGTTTGTTTGGTTGTGGAGCTTGTTGTGTGGGCGGGAGCAGTCGACTGTGATTTCGTTTCAGATCTGTTCTTCGTGGTGGTGGGCTGTGCCGTGGAGAAGGTTTTTTTCTGATTGAGTTTGTCTACCGGCAGAGGAGGAGGTGGCATGACTGGCACGATGACAACATTCGGCTCTGGAGCAGGTTCACCAACCGCCGCAGCTGGCCAGGAGCTCACCGGAGGTGGTTGACCCTGACCTGCTTGTAGTCGATAAGCGTCAGCAGCAGGTCCACCCATCCTTGGCTCCTTCTCCACGGAGGACAGAACCTCGTTGACATTGTCCGTCAAGGCCATACCGGAGTCGAGTGACATGTCCTCCATCGCTCGTGCATCTTTGTCGTTCATCAGTCTCTGCAGCGAAGACTGCAGCCGGTCCTCGATGTTTTCCTCCAGTGATGTCATCATGTCCTTACCCGACACGCCGGCTGTTCTGTTGAGCGGCTTCACCCCTGGATTTTCTACGGGCTCCTTGACTGACGAAAGAAAATTCTTGTTGGAACGTGGTTTAACGAGTCCTTTCTTTCCGCCCTTTCTGTCTTTTTTTTCTTTTGCTCTGTTCATGTAATCGTCAGGGAACGTCATAACTGGACTCAACATTTCCGGCAAATCAGATTCCCAGATTTTTTGGTCAGGGGTCAGCTCTCCTGTGAAAGCATCGCTGTTATCATCATCGTTGCCAAAGATAATGTTTTTCGCGGCATCGATGGAAGAAGCAAATATGTTCTTCCCAGGAAACAGTTTATCATCATAGCTGCCGCGTCGTTTTCTGGAGTTGTGGGGCTTGTTCTGTTTACTTCTTTGTTGCCGCAATGTGTGCTTGTGAAAGTTGCTGCGAATACTGGCAGGAAATATCCATTTGACTGTGTGTGGATCATTGTAAGTGCTTGTAGACCCAGGTAAATCTGCCACACCCCTGCAGCCTGAATCAGAGTCTCCCTCACTGTGTGGGATGATCTTCCCTGAAATCAAGCACACTAATGACAACTGTGTTTGTATTAAAAATGTTGCTAACAGACCTAATATGATTTTTCTCAGGATGTTGGAATTAGTCTGATATGGGGAGTTTATTTGTACATGTATGCATATGCACATCTTCAGAACTGAAATAATGTTGGCTGCAGAGAATTTAACAGGGGAAATTATAAGCCCCTTGTCCGTGCCCTGGATCAAAAGCTTACATGGTCCATAGACATATCTAAATAATTGTTTCAGCTGTTATGAACAGCATACTTAACAATCTGAGACAATCCTTGTTCTCTTATCATCTACAGATTTATCGCAGTCTTCACCACGCGAATTCCCAACAGAAGTCAGACTTTCGAACATACAATCTACGTAAGGCAAGCATGATACGTCATGACGTCATATAATTCCTAGCATATTGACGTAATGCTAAACATCCGGTTATCTCGAGTTTTCTCCGTAATACATGTCCGTGGGTTTTTCAATGTTCGGTTATTTCCGTGGCTTCATGTGGAAAGGGAACCGTCGTCTGCAATCAACGACATGGATCATTCTGGTACTTGTTGCTGACAAAAACATGATTTTAACACAGAATTTAATGTCAGAATAGCTATATAAACGCTATTGTGTTTTCATCATAGCAATAGGGTCCGATATTTAGACTCGAACAAGTATAATGCGACTCGTCGGCATTATACTTGTCTCGTCTAAATATCGGGCCCTATTGCTACGCTGAAAACACAATAGCTGTTACTCTTTTTTTCTCCACGGACTCATTATAGCAAATCTAACGCAAGATATTTGTATGCCCTTTCACTTTCAGTATCTGTCAGATAAAATGATAATCACAGTTAATTTTAAGAGTGTATCACTCCCAGAAATGTGAGTTAGCAGCCGCTACGCACGCGTTAAAGTCAGGGAGGTAAAACAAAACCTGTGTTTTGCAATGCAAAATTCATTCCTCCCTATTAGACACCCCCCACCCAAACACCAAATTTTAAGAACCTATTTTTTCCCCACAAATGTATGATGTCTGTAAATTTACCTCAATCAATTTAATCCTCTCTTCTGAAACCTGAATTAAAAAAAAAGATGTTTGGAGGTTTTAAAAAAAGAGTGTGAATCCACTGTAATAAGGCCAAAAAGAAAAATATACGTCTGTTTCCGGTAACCCGACCGACCCTATTTTTAAGCACCGACCCTAAAGTGTTTTTTTTGCTTTTTGCACCAAAAAACAAAAAAACAAAAACAAATATGAAGTCAAGTATACTTCATTTAGTTTCAATATATCTAGGTCAAAAACATGTGCTAAATAATTTTAAGTAAGGCCAAAAAAAAAAATAGGTGTGGTTACGGTAACATAGCCAAAAATAAATAGGGTAGGTAGGTAGGCAATCACTTTTTTTTTTGTTTACTTTTTTTTCTAATGTGTACAAATTAAACCTACTTGACAGGGAAATAAGTGTGCGACACGAGCGCTTTCGCTTTCATTGCGTTTTTTGCACTGGTTTTTTTTTTTTTTTTTTTTTTTTTTTTGACAAATGTAATAAAAAGTTATAGGATCGGCCCCTAAAAATAGGGTAGGTCGGGTTACCGTAACCACACCTATTTTTTTTTTAGGCCTAAACTAAGGAAGCGTTAAAAAAAAAACCACACGTAAAAAGACGTTAACAAAACGTAAGAAAAAGTTTTTGGTTTTTTTAAACAAAACAAAAACGACCGACCGACCCTATTTTTTTCGGCGATGTTACCGGAAACATATTTTTCTTTTTGGCCTAATTGACCTACCTGTTCTAGGAACAAGTGTAATCAAGCAAGTCGCTGGAGATATTGATGGACTGTCCCCCTCTGTGCTCATCATAACTCCCACACGTACAGGCCTGGAGTCGTTTCCCATTCGCAAGCTGCATTTCTTTTTGTTCCTTTTAAAAAAAAGCAGATACATTTCTGATTGCAAAAAGTGTGAAGCTTACACGAAGCAAATGATGTAAACAAGCCAGACAGGAGATAAATGTAGAAAAAACATGCAGAAGACGTATGCCTCTGCTTGTACTGCAATAATTTGCTTCTGTAATTGTGAAACATTAGAATTTAAAACAAACGTGTACTTAGGATACACCCAATATGACCCATGTGTGCGCACGAAACAAATCTAAAATATGTGTGTGCATGCTTGTTAATGATTCTCTTTGTCTGTATTTGTTTCTCTATCTCCTCCCCCACATCTCTCTCTCTCTCTCTCTCTCTCTCTCTCTCTCTCTCTCTCTCTCTCTCCTACACATACACACACACACACACACACACACACACACACACACACACACACACACACACACACACACACACACACACACACACACACACGCGCGCGCGCACACACCCATTCACACACACACACACACACACACACACACACACATACCACACACAACAAAAACAAGAAGGGCAAAGCCCATACGACTCACATGCTTGACCTTGACCTTTACATGACCTTGACCTTCAGGATCAAGGTCAAATAACTAAACCTAGCAATGACATCATACACTAAGAACTGCTTTACACATTTTTCCTACCAAAATACATGTGACCTTGACCCAAGGTCAAGGTCATCCAAGCTCATGCAACACAAAGCTGTTAATTCAAGACATAGGAAGTACAATGGTGCTTATTGGCTCTTTCTACCTTGAGATAAGGTCACTTTTAGTGGTTCACTACCTTATTTTGGTCACATTTCATAAGGATCAAAGTGACCTTGACCTTGATCATATGTGACCAAATGTGTCTCATGATGAAAGCATAACATGTGCCCCACATAATTTTTAAGTTTGAAACAGTTATCTTCCATACTTCAGGGTCAAGGTCACTTCAAAATATGTATACAATCCAACTTTGAAGAGCTCCTGTGACCTTGACCTTGAAGCAAGGTAAACCAAACTGGTATCAAAAGATGGGGCTTACTTTGCCCTATATATCATATATAGGTGAGGTATTGAATCTCAAAAACTTCAGAGAAAATGGGAAAAATGTGAAAAATAGCTGTTTTTTAGGCAACATTTATGGCCCCTGCGACCTTGACCTTGAAGCAAGGTCAAGATGCTATGTATGTTTTTTGGGGCCTTGTCATCATACACCATCTTGCCAAATTTGGTACTGATAGACTGAATAGTGTCCAAGAAATATCCAACGTTAAAGTTTTCCGGACGGACGTCCGGACGGACGGACGGACGACTCGGGTGAGTACATAGACTCACTTTTGCTTCGCATGTGAGTCAATGAAACAAAGTACATGTAATACCTACCAGCACTTTGCAATCCATTGCTCGACTGGTTTGTCTGTAAACCAGCCAATATCTGGACGCTGGTGTCCGATGTGGATGCATCTTTTGGTGGATATTTGTAGAGTGAATAAAGAGACATTTTCCGCTGTGTAAACTTTCTCTGAGCAAATCGCTGAATTTCCAAAGCCTGCTACAACACAGACTCTTGTGATGATACCTGGAAGTAGACAGGGAACAAATATTGAGACTTGTTTTTTTTTTTACAATGTAAATTTTGTATGCGCTATCTGACATTATTCACGAGAAGTGTGTGTGTGTGTGTCTTTGTGTGTGTGTCTCTGTGTGTGCATGTGTGTGTTTGTCTTCATTTTCATCCAGTAGACAGCCACAATCTTCATATCGATGTGTGTGTGTCACTGTGTGTGTGTGTGTTATATTTTTTTATGATGGTACAGTTTACTCATATAATATATATATGGTTCTTTGCCAGTACAAATGAATACCCCCAAAAAGTGAGGAAATGGACAACAATTAATGAATTATACATTAAAGTTTAAACAGACGTAAAGACACTTCAGTCATGGACAGACAGAATGGCTGAAAGACAGAATGGCTGAAAGACAGAATGGCCAAGAGACAGTCACGCAAGCATCATCAGGAGGATCATCAGAGTGTACACATTCAATATGCAGCCTAAAGAGTGTTTTGTTGTTGTTGTTTTGTTTATAACTTTTCAGTGGGAGCATTTCGTTATCTCCCGTATCGTTACTCCCCCGGCTTGTTACTGACCCTAACCCTAAGGGGGAGTAACGAGCCGGGGGAGTAACGAGCTGATCCCCTTTTCAGTCTATCTGTCTTGATTCAACAATGTTTTCATTCCTCTCTCTTTTTCTGCGTGTCAAAAAACACACTTTCTGCAAGATGGTAACCCAACTTTCATTACTCACATTTTCCTACATCGTTTGTGCTGGAATCGCCTTTCTGCATGCACCCACATCTGCAAATAATTGACAAAACACACATGCAATAAAATGTCAAGTGACTGAATTGCATTCTAAGCTAAGTCCCATCTCGGTTGCGTCTACTCTGGATACTGCACTGATGTTTATCGTCAAAATCATTGCACATTTTATGGAAGCAATCCAACAGTTCTCTGCGGAAGTTAGTGCGTCATAGTTTGGTCAGTTTCCTTGGAGACGCGTGCACCCTCGAATTCTGACATCAATTCGGGAAAAATCGGGGAAACCCAAGAATTTACTTACTTATTTTGTCCCTGTGTACCTTCGCTCATTTATTTGTCGGGTAATGCTAACCTGAGAGCAAATTCGTGCCAGAGCAGTATGAAAATGCTTTTTTTCTCCAATTTTGTTTCTCGCGCTTCCAGTAGACAGCGGAAGTCACCGACAACGTTGTTTAAAGTCGTAAACTTTTCTTTTAGCCAAACGCATTTGTTTGAGATTTATTTATCACCACAACTCCTTTCGCAAATATGTTGGATCTTTATAAGTGATAAGTTGTCTTGCCGTTCAATTTTGTTTACACTTTTATTCTTTAGTTTTTATTTGCAACAGCCGTAATCTGGTCTGAATGCGAAAGTGTTGGTAATGACGCTAAAACATGTCGGACAACGTGGAACTTCACCTTCGGGTTATAAATCATCATCGTAGATGCATCAGTGTCATAACTGATGTGATTAGGCTGAATTTCCACACCTAGTTACTTAGTTGTTGACAGTGTGTAGCCAGTCGTCCACGTCACAAGCCAGGTAGTGTTCGTCGCGGCAGCAGAACTGACTCAGGGCTAATTTTAGAAAAGTGGGCGTGGTCGCTAGATTCGGCAAATACGTATCAGATACGCCAGCCAGAGAAAAACACGCCAAGCAGTTAGTTGAACTTGATGAATACGACCAGTCGAGAAGAGCACGAATTACTGATGGTGTTCTTTGTCATTGAGAGCACATTTGCCTCACAGGAGGGCTTGAAAGTTTCAGTAAAAGTAAACAAGACCTAGCACCTATAGCTGTCACATACTGAGAGAACAGTAAACGGTTGAGATTCACTCAGAAACGTTATTATCCCATTGGTGTGAAATCAAGGTCGCCTCCTTCCAGTGGAAAGCTAGCAGCAACAAGAGTCACGTTACCCTGGTGTGTGGGCGTTAGGTGTAATCAGCCACCTGCGCCTATGGCAGAATTATGACCAAGGTTTTTTACAAGCCACTGTGGTGACACATGGACTCCGTCTCTGAGTCTGCACATAAAATTGACCTGGGTCTGTCCTGGCCTGGATTTGAACCCGTGACCATAGGATCACAAGTCCAGTGCTCTACCAACTGAGCTACCCGGGACCCTAGGATCACAAGTCCAGTGCTCTACCAACTGAGCTACCCGGGACCCTAGGATCACAAGTCCAGTGCTCTACCAACTGAGCTACCTGGCTTACAGTACCCGGCACCTGCAGTTTAGATGAACATGAAGCGGAGCGTTTGGGAACGGCTTCCATCCCCACTGACTGTTGTGCGTGCTGTGAGTCTGTGCGTGTTCCTCATCGCCACATTTACAGTGTCTGTGTCTGTAATTTCACTGACCGCTCTGGCAGTTTTGTTGGGTAAGTAGAACCCAAGAAAAGTGTTTGAAACATTAATGCAATTAAATAAACAGCATGGTCTGTTTTCATTATAATTTCATTTAATTCATCATCATTCATCACGATCAGCAGAATAAAGATCTACAGTGGAACTGCCCTTTTAAGACCCCCCTGTCACTGCCTCTCGTCAAATGATTCAAAACAACGCTGGGACTGGTGTACTTTTATTTGTCAATAGCACCGTAAAACTGCAAGAGAATAAAAAGGTCATCAATACAAGACCCATGTTCACCAATGATAAAAGTTAGAGGAACAAGAAGCATGGTCACAAATCTTCCGACAAGACAATCATTTATAATGCTAAAACCATGAGAAAATAAAAGAAACATCGAAGCGCTATTACATAATTACTCATACCTCGTTGTCCAAGGAATCTAGAGGCAGAGAGAGTTCCATGAGTTCAGTGGCTTTCAGTGGGAGCGACCCAGTGTCGCTTTCATGAGGTTCTCTTGAGCGAAAGAACCCAAGATGGCTTACATTTACCGCTCAGCCGGAAAACCGCGCATGAATACAGAAAACTGTTACTTGAAACAATCCACCGAAAAACCATCGAAAAATCCCGAACCACAGCTACTCATCCATCAAAGGGCAGGTACACACATCAGTAAAAAATGTCCATAAAAGGTGGCAAATTAAGAGAAAGAACCCGGAAAGATGGAACTATATCGCGTTATAACTTAGGAGTAAAAAAGGGTTTCCCGAAAGTGGTCAAGGGGAAAGAATCCATGCAAAGTTATAAAAAGTTAGTTACATTTAAGGGGTCGCTTCCCTTTAACTGCATGGCAGTTACACTCCCACCTGAATCATCTACTTTAACTTTAAGATGATTTAAAAGTCCAGGAATATCAAACAGGTAATAAAAGTTCGAGTTAGAACTATCGCTAGAGAACTTAAAAAAGGCTATTCACGTTCACTGGGTTAACTACTGAATGTTCAAGCAAAAAAGCTGTCCGTAGAAAGCTTAAAAAGGATATACAAGTCCAGCGGTTTGGCTAATCATTGTTCGAAATGTTCTTTGGGAGAAGAACAATAAGTTTGTGAACTGGTCTTTCCAGGTAGGACCTCTGGCGCAGAGGTTTTCCATGTTTATCAAGTTCAGAGGTTGCCATGAGTAGTTTCACCCTTCTGACACGTCCGTCATCGCCGGGAAAGGTTTTCACAACCCTGGCTGTTTTCCAGTCTGTCCTGCAGATCCCATCTTCTTGGAGTAGGACAATGTCACCTTCCCGGATGTTGTCCTGCGTTTGTTGCCAGATGCTTCTGGTTTGCAGAGTTTGCAGGTATTCCTTCTTCCATCTGGTCCAGAAAGTGTCTGCAAGGTACTGCACTCGCCGCCATCGCTTCTTCAGGTACAGGTCTTCCTTCTCGAAGACTCCAGGAGGAGGAGGCATGACAATGCCAGGCTTCATGGTTAGGACATGGTTAGGCGTCAAGGGCAGTGGGCCGTCTGCTCTTTCAAGGTTTTCCACAGTCAATGGTCTGCTATTGACGATAGCCATCGCCTCGTACATCAGTGTTCTTAGGCAGGATGTGTCGAGTCTAGCAGCACAGTTGTCCAGAATGCCTGTAAGGACGTTGCGGATGTTGCGTATCTGTCTTTCCCAAATTCCACCCATGTGGCTGGATGATGGGGGGTTGAACTTGAATTCGCAGTCCAGCTCAAGCAATCGAAGTGCGACTGTTTTGTGGTCCAGCTTCTTCAGTTCTTCTTTTAGCTCATGTTTCGCCCCAATGAAGTTTGAGCCTTGGTCACAGCGTATCATTCGGACCTTGCCTCTGAGAGCGATGAAACATCTGAGGCCATTCAGAAATGCATCGGTTGTCATGTCATCGAGTACCTCAATGTGTACTGCTCTCATGGCCAAACATGTGATCAAAAGTCCGTATCGCTTGACTTCCTTACGGCCTTCCTTCACAGTGAAGGGTCCAAAACAGTCTATTCCACAGTAGGTGAATGGCGGAGATGGCTCTACTCTTTCCTTTGGGAGGTCAGCCATCTTTTGGCCTTTCGCCTTTCCACGATGTCTGATGCAGGCTGTGCACTTGTTGATAAGTGACGAGACAACTCTTCTGCATCCCAGGATCCAATATCCGGCAGAGCGGATTGCGTTTATTGTCAGGCTCCGACCTTGGTGGGCTGTCTTTTCATGTTGATGTGCAGTGATGAGGTGAGACACGTGGCTGTTTTTCGGCAGGATCAAGGGGTGTTTTACGCCATAGAGTTCTGAAGTCTTCTTGATTCTGCCTCCAACTCGCAGCAGGCCGTCTTCGTCAAGAAATGGGTCAAGCTGGCTGAGCGGGCTCGACTTCGACTTCAGATCACTGACGTCAAAGCTCTCTCTTTGGATACATTTGACAATGTTCTGTTCAGCTCTCTTCTTGGCTTCGACATCCGAGATCTCCTTTCCCCGTTTGCGTGCACAGCACATGACGATTCTGGCAACAGCTGTGACTGCGCGTCTGAGGCTGGAGAATCTCCTGATTCTCTCTTCAAAGGTAGTGAACTTTGCCCCTTGTGTAGTGTGGACTGTTGCGCTCTTGATTTCTTTGTCCTGAGGGTCCACTTCAATGTCTGCGTCATTCATTGTGATTTCCCTTTGCCAGAGAAAATCTGGTCCTTTTAGCCAGTTTGATGTGGACAACTCATCCACTGACAATCCACGAGAGGCATGGTCTGCTGGATTCTCTGATGTTGCAATGTAGTGCCACTGGTCAGGACTGGACCTTTGGCAAATCTGTTCCACTCTGTTCGCGACATACATGTGGAATCTTGTTGTCTTGTTTTTGATGTATCCCAAAACCACCTTTGAATCAGTCCAGAAGAAGTTAGTGATGTTTGGGTAGTCAAGTTCAGCATCCAGAAAAGCTGCCGTCTTCGCTGATAGTACAGCTGCCTGAAGTTCCAATCTTGGAACTGTTGTTGCCTTCAGTGGAGCTACTCGGGCCTTTGCCATGACAAGAGTGCAGTGTGCTTGGCCGTCGTCACTTCTCAGGCGCAAGTATGAGCACTGCCCGTAACCTTGCAGCGAGGCATCGGAGAAGTGGTGAAGTTCAACTCCGACTGGCGAGCTGATGTTCCCCAGGTAACATCTTGGGACTTTGAAGTCTGTGAGCTTTTGCAGGTCACTCATCCATTTCTCCCATTGTGGGCGGAGGTCTTCAGGGATAGGGTGGTCCCAACCAGCTCCGCCTCCACACATTTCTTGGAGAATCATCCTTCCCACTAGGACTACAGGTGCAATGAGGCCCAAGGGGTCGTAGATTGATGCTACAGTGGCCAAAATTCCACGTCGTGTCAGTGGGTTGTCTTTTGGGTTCAGCTTGAAGCAGAAGCTGTCTGATTCCATACACCACTGCAGCCCCAGGACGCTCTCAAGTGCGGTGGTACCAAGGTCCGTGTTTTTGTTGGCTTGAGCAGCACCCCCGCGCTCAGACTCTGGAACGCTGTTCACGACCTCATTGCTGTTTGAAACAATCTTGTGTAGCCTCAGACCGCCTTTTGAACAGATGAGCCTGGCCTTTTCGAGCAGATCAATGGCTGCTTCAGCTGTGGACTCTCCCTTCAGGCCATCGTCCACGTAGAAATCGTTCATGAGAAAATTTGCAGCCCTTTCTCCCAGGTGTTCGTGGTCTTTGGCAAGTCGCTTCAGTGCGAAATTGGCGCATCCAGGTGAGGACGATGCACCAAACAAGTGGACTTTCATGCGATAATCGACTGGAGCCTTGGAGAGGTCTCCATCCTCCCACCACAGAAACCGTAGATAGTCTTGGTGTCGTCTTTCCACCCGGAACTGGTGGTACATTTTCTCCACATCGCATGTGAAGGCGATGGGGCCTTGTCTGAATCTGCAAAGGACTCCCACCAGTGAGTTGACGAGGTCAGGGCCCTGAAGCAGATGATCGTTGATACAAGTCCCTTGGTATCGAGCGCTGCAGTCGAAGACTACTCTGACCTTTTCTGGCTTTTTGGGGTGGTATACTCCATGATGGGGGATATACCACTGAGTGTCGTTCATTTCATCACTTGGGACCTTCTCCGCATCCCCTCTGTCAATGATTTCCTTCATAAAGGCTGTGTAGTGTTGTAGGTACTGAGGTTTTCTTTCAAACTGCCGTTTTAGAGCCATGACTCTATGATAGGCTGCTTGTCGATTGTTGGGCAGCTTTGGCTCGCCATTTCTGAAGGGAAGTGGCATTTCATAATGTCCATCCTCTGTTTGATGAATGCCTTCTTCAAGTGTCTTCAGAAATTGTTTGTCTTCTTGGGACATCGTTTGGTCAGGTGGGCTCAGTTCCTGGAAGTCTTGCTCCATAATTTTCACGAGATCTGCCGTCGTGACCTCTTTAATGTGAGTCTTCTGCACATAGGTCACTGATCTCTCTGGGTGGTAAGCTGAGTGAGCAACTTCCCCTGTGATCACTCTATGTGAGGTTCCGATAGCATCGAAGCTTTCTGTGATGCCGCCGACGATGCTCCAACCAAGCTCTGTCTCAACTGCATATGGCTGATCATCGTCTCCAGTGACACAGTTCAATGGTGCCAGTGCTCTCGGGCAGTTATATCCAATCAACAGCCCAACGGCGCAGTCTTGTTTGGGAACCAAGACGTTCTCCAATCTGCTCAAATGTGGCCATCTGCCTGCCGTTTCTGGTGATGGAATGTGCTCATCGTCAAGCGGGATGTGATCTCTTGAGTAGGTGACAGGCAGGTGTATCGTCTTCTCCGAGTTGAAGCCTCTGACCCTCAAGTTTGAGTACTTCTGACATGCCACTGTGACGCTAGTGTCTGTCATCGTTGTCAGCTTCAAAGCAGCTGGTGTGGAGGAAGCCTGCAAGTCCCTTGCCACGGACTCCAGAACAAATGTAGAATCAGACATCGTATCTAGGAGTGCGTAGACCAGTATCTCCTGGTGTGGGTTTTCGTCTGTCGACAGAAACACTGGGACGGCCATTGACGTCAAGCTGCTCTCTGTATTTGAGAGAACCTTCCTGCATGATCCATTCTTTAGATCAGTTTGTTGAGTATCCTTCTGATCATCCCTTTTCATTTCCTTTGGAGGACGCTGGTGATTTGACGACCAGTTGTCGTCATGAAGGCTCGTAGGATGTTTCTTGCTGCACTTCTTGCAGTCACACCGTTTCGTGCAGTCCTTTGACATGTGCCCTGGTCTTAGGCACCCAAAGCACAGGCCTTCCTTTCTGACGAAATCCTTTCTTTCTGACATCTGCTTTCTCATAAAGTCTCTGCACTCATTCATTGAGTGATGTTGCCTTTTACAAAACAGGCAACTTGTCGAGGATGCAGACGTCTGGGTGTTCTCATTGTGGTTGTTGGAAACCATGTTGCCGTTCGTATTCAAGACTGTCTTCGGAGGCCGAGGTTGTTCATGATGCCTTTGGCTTTGTGGCCTTGGACCCGCTGGTAGAGGCTCAGCGGAGAGGACTGGTTCATTCACAATCTCAGATTCTTCGACAACAAATTGCGTGAATTCCTGGAACGTCGGGTATCTGGCCTTGTCTCGCTTGGTTGTTGCCGTTGTCCGATTCCATCTGTGGGCTATCCAATCTGGAAGCTTGGCTGTGATCTTTCTGATCTCACGCACGTCGTCGAGAATTTTCAGGTCAGGTACTTCGGCAGCTGCAGCTTGACACTGGAGAAGGAAGTCAGACAAGTTGCGAAGGCCCGCTTTATCCTTGTTAGCCACCTTAGGCCAGGCGTCCAGTTTGGTGCGGAAAGCTTCAGAAACGGCAAAGGGGTTGCCAAACCTCTTTTCCAGAATATCCCGTGCTTGCCTGTATGCATCGTCACTTCTGAGCATGAAAAAGCCACTGACGGCCTCCCTGGCCGGCCCACCTAGGTAGCGTTTCAAGTAGTGGATTTTGTCTGACGGTGCGATACCTCTATTCTCAATCAGTGAGGTGAATGAGAAAATCCAGTCAGGATAGTGAAGTGGATCGCCAGTGAAGATGGGTGGCTCTGGAATAGGCAATCGACTTGTGGTTATTGCCCTTGCTAGCGCATCTGCAAATTGTTCGGTAGTTTGGCTCCAAGGAGTAAACACTGGAGCATCATAGTTCAGGTTTGTTCTTTGTGCGTGAGTATCAGACTGATGCAAGGCCTGAGCTTCATGACGCAGGTTCGTTCCTTGTGAGCGATCACCAATCTGACGCAAAGCCTGAGCGTCGTGGCGCAGGTTTGTCTTTTGCGATCGGCCATCAAACTGATGCAAATCCTGAGTGTCATGGCGCAGGTTTGTCTTTTGAGCACAATCATAAGTCTGATGAGAGGCCTGTCTATGCGGCATGATGTTGTTCCAATCATCAATTTGATGCAAGGCCCGTCTGTGTGGCATAATGTCTTGTCTCTGTGGTGCAGTGTGGCTC
>NC_090254.1:43465093-43497593 GCF_037325665.1 Littorina saxatilis | reverse complement strand
AGAACATACATCAAATACAGAGTGCATGAGAACACACTGTTTGTCATACCTTTATTGGTCAAAGTAACACGTCCAGGCAGTGTACGTGTTCTGTAACATCACTTCCGGCACGTATACCAAACAAAACAGAAAGAGATTAAAGAAACCAAAAGAAAAGACATAAAGTATACAAAGAAAAATAATTCAGACAAGAATATGATACATAATCAGCAATTACATAAAAAAGAAGATAAAACCAGAGCCGAAGCCTTCAAGGCTCACGTAAGAAATCGACAAACAGTAACAAAAACTCAATCACTCCGTCACACATACACACACACAGTAAGCATAGGTGACACGGTGCAAGAGTACGAGACACTAGATCTGTCTGTCTGTAGCCTACTTACGGGGACACGACTGCCAGATGGTCAGATCGACACTGCGCTTTCGACAGCGCTTCCTCGCGCAGACACTGGAAACTGTGCAGATTAACCTGTAGGAAATCTCCTTTGGTATCTTCTTTATCTGTTTTTTCTGGAGCTACGAAACCGAATAATGTGAAATCATGAGTCGTCTTCTCCGAATCGGCGAAATGCAGCTCGGTGATAACTGTATCTATACCACAACCGTGACCCTTCACGCGATCTGACCTAACCTTGACCCCTGACCTGGTCTACATACCACACACGACACAAACCAGTCACCTGTCTTTACCCCCCCAAAACCCCCCACCACCCGTTTTCTTTGGATACACACTTTAACTACATACGTGCCGAAGAAATGTTGATCATTGCTTCAATACTTTGAAGCTGTTGCTTGAATAATAACCAGGTAAAATTAGTATTTCGGTTTTCAGTCAAATGTTAAAGTTTCTACCACAGACATACATACATACGCACGCACGAACGCACAGACAGACAAAAGTTAGCATCGCATAGGCTACACTTACGTGAGCCAAAAACCACACAAGAAAATAGGATAATAAATAATCCGTCAGTTTGCATTCAGCAAAAACAACAACAACAAAACAAGAAAGAAAACAAAAAAACACACACACAAAAGAATCGTCCCGACATCTTATTTCTCTTTTCCAGGACTTGAACCGGAACCCGAGGCAGAAGGTGAAGTCGGCAACTTTGACTCTACCCCGCTTCCGGGCGGCGCCGGCCAGGGTTTCGGAAACCGGGAGGCAGAAGCCGACGATGCTGGTTCTGGTTTGGGTTGCGGTGGAGGCGGCCTGGGGGAGGTGTGTGGGGGGTCCTGGGGTAACTGGGACAGCTGCATCTGTTTGATAAGGCTCTGCTGGTCGTTGTAGATCTGCTCGTGCAGGTCCGACATGCGCTGCTGGAGCACGCGTTCCATCTGCAAGCGTTCGCCGTCCATGCGTGACAGGATGTCCAGCTTGTTTTCCTCCAGCATTCGTCCGTAGCGATCCAGCTGGGGACAATGACAATGACAGTGACTATGACAGTGACAATGACAGTGACAATGACAATGCCAATTACAATGACAGTGACAATGACAATGGCAATGAAAATGACAATGACAGTGACAATGGCAATTACAATGACAATGACAATTACAGTGATAGTGACAATGAAAACACAATGACAGTGACAATGGCAATGACAATGACAGTGACAATGACAATGACAGTGACAGTGACAATGGTAATGACAATTCTTCATTTCAACGAGGATAATCCAGCCGGGCTTGACCTAGTGTATGAGAGTGGAAGACAACCCTTTTTCCTTGCACAACAAAGATCAGTTAGTCAGAAAGTAAGTCTCTCTCTTCCCTGAGGGACTTGGGATGGGTTGATGTAGTAGCCAGCCTTTCAGTACGGAAATGCATAAGCTTTACAAAAACCGTCCGGTCAAGAAAACGTATCAGTTGGGCTTCCAAAATGAGGCAAGGAGGGTCCAGGGGCTTGCTTGATGGGGGGGGGGGGGGGCTGGAAGGCCAAATGCTGTTGAAATTGAGCATTTGAAAGGGATATTTTGGGCCTCTCCTTAAAAAAAAAGGTACATTTGCCGGGCAAATCTGCAGAAACTCGCCTCAAATCTAACTCATGTCTATACAGGATTTGATTAAGCTTACCTCAACGTGCCGCGAGTCAGCAAAGGACCTGACAAGCTCCATCTGTTCCTCCTGCAGGCTGGAGACGCGTGAACTGTCCTTGTGGACCTCTTTGACGTCACGCTGCAGCCTGGCTGTTGACGTCTGCACCTCGTCCACTCGCTTCTCTAGCTTGGCTGACATCCGCTCCAACAGGCGTCTCAGTTGTTCCTCTGCCGATGCTGTGGGGATCAAGCAATGAGAGAGTCTGTGAGTGTGTGTGAGAGAGAGAGAGAGAAAGAGAGAGAGAAAGAGAGATAGAGAGAGAGAGCGAGAAAGAGAGGGAGAGAGAGAGAGAGACGGAGAGAGAGAGAGAAAGGGAGAGAGAGAGGGAGAGAGGAGAGAGAGAGATAGGCAGAGAGAGAGGCAGAGACAAAAAGATACAGAGAGAGAAAATGTGTGTGTGTATGTGTGTGTGTGTGTGTGTGTGTGTGTGTGTGTGTGTGTGTGTGTGTGTGTGTGTGTGTGTGTGTGTGTGTGTGTGTGTGTGTGTGTGTGTTTACTTTTCAACGTAGGAATATTTTGTTTTGTGTGTGCGTTTTTGTTTGTTTGTTTTAACAAGTAAACTCTCTCTCACGCTCTCTCCCCCCCCTTCCTGCCCGTCCGTCTGTCTGCCCGTCTGCGTATCTGTTCGTCTGTCTGTGCGTCTGCCTGTATGTGCGTCTGCCTGTCTGTCCGTCTACCTATTTGTTTGTCTATCTGTCTGTCGGCCTGCCTGTCTGTTTGTAAGGTCGGTCTGCTTGTCTGTCTGTTTGTCTGTTATTATGTCTGTCTGTCTCTCGATCTTTGTTTTTCTCTTTCCCTTTGGCAATATTATCCTCTCACTAAAGGACAAAAGCCCTGTCTTAAATAATTCATTCAATTATGCAAATGGTCTTCAAAGGGACTGTACTCACTTTTATCCCCATCCTCTCCTTCTATCTTCCTGCGTTCAGTTTCCCGAACGTAGCGTCGACACAGAATACACATCACGTCCTGCAGACAAAGTCCTCATTTGAAACACATTAATTTTCTTCCACACTGAATTCAATTCAGCTTAAAAAGAAACAAATATGCATCAAGTACATTAGTCTACCTTTTGAATTTCCGACGGATTTTTAAAAATTTATTCAATTGTTTAAAACAAAATCTCAGATTGTATACAATTCTCTACATGTAGACGAAGTGTTCGTGTAAAATACATCCATATTCTGACACCTCAGTTTCAAAACACAAATCAAAGCCAGAAATGTGTTGTACCTACTAAGTGTCCAAAGGGCTGGGTGTTAGTTGTGTGTTTGCCCCAAATGCATATTATGCCATGTAGACGAAGACTTCATTTAAAACACATCAATTTTTTGCAACAATGAATTTAGCTTTAAATCAATACGTACTGTGATCACATGTGTGTGTGTACCTTTTGAATTTCGAAATTAACTTTTGTCATACTTTTTGAGCGTAGAATTTCTAAAAATACTTTTTGCTTTTGACCACGTGCAATCACTCCACGTCTCGCGTGAACGAAGTATTCATCTAGAACACATTCATTTCTGCCACAATCACCCCAGCTTCAACAAAACTTAAAGTCAGCAAAAAATTGCAAAAGACTGGTGTTTTTATAATTGCTTTAAATATTGTTATGTTTAATTTTAGAACGGCCCAAAATGCACATCACGTCTCATAGGCGAATAAAGACTTCATTTAAAACACATTAATTTTCGCTTAAATTAATATATGCAGAAAGCAATATGCATACCGTTTGAATTTCTTAAAGACTGGGTAGTGTTTTTCAGACGTTCCGTACATGAAGTGTTCGTTTAAAACACATTCATTCTGCTGCCAAAACAACTTTTAGCTTAAAATCGAATTTGAAAACCATCTGTATTCTTTTCTGGAAGGCTTTTTGTTTGTTGTTGTTTTTTTAATTGAAGAAAAATCTTTACAAAACAGCTATCTTAGGCCCCAACCATTAAAGTTTAAAATGGAGACTTAAAGTTAGCAAGTCTGTGTAAAGTTTGAATCTTTGAACATTTTTTTCCCAATGATAATAAGAAAAGTTTAAAACACCAATATCTAGCATCAACTTCTACACCTTAAAATCGAAACTGAAATTCAGCAAGACTATTTACCATTCCACTAAATAAAATACTGAGATGATTGTTTTTTTGAAAAGTAACTTTTAAAGAAATTTATCAGTCTTTTTTGGAAAAACACCAGGAGCAGAGGTTCTCAGGTGTAAGGGAAATTTAATTTGACACCACCGACTGTCCACGTTTACTGTTCGTTACATTCCCTTGTCGAACTGTTTTGCTTTAAGTTTAAACTTAGAGAAATAAGGTGTCGCAGATAAACAACACTGTAAACAAGTTTCTCTCTGCGTTTAGAAGACATCTCAAGATGACAGGTACCAACTTGGTAACACAGATGAGTTGTTGTCCCAGAAATTAATCAACAAACTACAGAAGGCCGATAATGTCCTCGGAGATCTCTGCAGCTAAGCGTATTTATTTCAATTGCAAAGAGCGCAAAGTTATGGGAACACAAATTCACACTGCTGTAACAGAATATCAATTAAGAGTACACAAATATCTTATTAAGCCAATCAAATAAGAGTGAAAACATATCTTATTACGTACATAAAATTAGAGAATCGATGGAATATTTCATTGTATTATCTAAAAAAGAAGAATAGATTATCTCCTGAACCTAATAAGATACGCGACTAGACATAATTATTGTATTGAATATTGAAGCAAATAAGAAAACAAAAGTATCTTATTAAGTTAATCATATAACAGAATAGGCATATATCATTAAGGCAATTGTATATAGCTAATAGAATCAACCATCACATTAGAACGAGCATCAGACATTGGGCAACATTGCAGCAGACGAGAAAATTGCAAAGAGATCAAAATGCGAGAAAGGGTCAAAGTTTAAAATCAAACAGCAGGAAAGAGTAGAATAAGAATTAAGCTGTAATTAAAGGCTCTTCCAGCAATTAACTCCCGCTAATGAACATATTTCTTAGCTGGCGTCTTTCTTATCTGGTGTTTTTCTTATCTAGCGTTTTTCTTATTTGATGTTTTCCTTATCTGGCTTCTTTCTTATTTGGTGTTTCCTTATCTGGCGTCCTTCTTGTCTGGTGTGTTTGTGTTTTTCTTCTTATATTTTTCTTTCTTATCTTTTTTTTGTTTTTATCTGGTGTTTTTCTTATATTGTGTTTCTGTTATTGGGTGTTTTTCTTATCTGTTCTGTTCTTCTCTGAATCGGCACCTGCCTATCTTTCTGAAATGGTCTCCCTCTACACTCCCTCTACACTCCCTTCGTTCTTCTGATGATGCTCGACTTCTCCGTCAAGGTCGCTTTAAACGCAAGGCTCATGGCTTCCGCACGTTTTCGTACTATGGACCTCAGTTATGGAATTCACTCCCCTTTCAATTACGTCACTCTCCATCCATTTCATCTTTTAAGTCCAATTTGAAAACTCACTTGTTCCAACAACACTACGGATAGTTCCTTAGTATAGAGTCTGGGGATGTGAGATGTGCATGATGTGTTGTTTGAATCTGACAGTGATTGTATGATTTTTGTATACATGTATTGTTGTCACGCGCTTTGAACTTCTGATAAGGCGCTTTATAAATGCCCGTTATTATTATTATTATTATTATTCTCATCTGGTGTTTCGTTTCTTAACAAGAGACAATGATGTAACGATGTGAGTACAGTTAGTCTTGGTGTTCTTTTTTTGTAATTGGTGTTGTTGTTTTTGTTGTTGTTTGGTTCTCAGATACAAAAATATACCAATTAGACACATTTTTCCGAACAAAATTTTAATAACAAAGAACGAAGAACGAAATGCACGGTTCTGAATAAGAAAAAAAAATTAAGAAGTAATAAATGGTTGACGTAAACAATATTCTGTTTGATTAAAGCAACAACATAGCCTTAGGCATACTCAAAATCATAATGCTTAACAGACAAAACAAACTTTGAATTTGTATCAAGAAATAAAGACTACTGCACACAAAACAATAAAAGAGAAACAAAGAACGACATAAAAACAAGAGGCGAAGCCTTCAAAGCTCACGTAAGAAATCGACAAACAGTAACACAAACTCAATCACTCCGTCACACATACACACACACACACAGTAAGCATAGGTGACACGGTGCAAGAGTGCGAGACACTAGATCTAGATCTGTCTGTCTGTAGCCTACTTACGGGGACACGACTGCCAGATGGCCAGATCGACACTGCGCTTTCGACAGCGCTTCCTCGCCCAGACACTGGAAACACGCTGTGCAGATTAACCTGTAGGAAATCTCCTTTGGTATCTTCTTTGTCTATTTTTCTGGAGCTACGAAACCGAACAATGTGAAATCGTCTTCTCCGAATCGGCGAACTGCAGCTCGGTGATAACTGTATCTATACCACAATCCTTCACGCGATCTGACCTAACCTTGACCCCTGACCTGGTCTACATACCACACACGACACAAACCAGTCAACTGTTTTTACCCCCCCCCCCCCCCCCCCCGAAAAAAAACCCACCCCAACCACCCGTTTTCTTTGGATACACACTTTAACTACATACGTGCCGACGAAATGTTGATCATTGCTTCAATATTTTGAAGCTGTTGCTTGAATAATAACCAGGTAAAATTAGTATTTCGGTGTTCAGTCAAATGTTAAAGTTTCTACCACAGACATACATACATACGCACGCACACACGCACGCACGCACAGACAGACAAAAGTTAGCATCGCATAGGCTACACTTACGTGAGCCAAAAATTCGTACTTTTTTTTTTACAACCAAGAGTCACTCATTTTCGCAAAAGACTGTGTGATCAGAAAATTCAGAGCAAACATAAACCTGTCTATATATAAATATAACTGTCGTACCAAAAATAAATACGGAAAAAACTCGGAAGAAGTTAAAACATCTTGCGTGTCATGCCACAAACAAAACACCCGAAGATTTCAATGTGCGCCCCATGCATGCCCAAAACATAGACTTCACTAATTCAGCACATTCACTGAGCTCGTTTGAAAGTCCGAATTGTAGTTCAAGAAAAACTTGTTGCCAAAAAATAGAACTACGACAGAGCCCTTAAGTGCAACTTCGGAAAATGTCATCAAAAAGACGCAGAGAAAAGGACCAATTGAAACAAAGATAACAAAAAAGACATCTCGTGACTCCCACCTGGCGCGTGCGTTTGCCATCTATGGAGACGGAAGCCACACTGCGGTTTTCGGGGTCAGAGAAATCCATGCTTCCGGTCTGACAAAAGCAAAGGGAGAAAATTCCAACTCAAACAACGGAACTGGGTTTAGAAAAAAGGATTTTTTCACAGTCATAAAAATCATGAGAGGTATAGACTATGAATCACATATTAGACTGACAAAACTGTAGCAACTGTAAACAATATTAGGTATAGTGGGATGGGTGGACAAATTAATGGTAAAATATGGCATTAAATATATGTGACCCTCCACCACGAAATGAGTCGCATGTCACCTCGCGCGGTTCTGCGCTAGGCTTAAATATAAGTCCGGGGAGTGTCTGGTAACAGTGTGACGGTCACCTTAGTCAAAGGCTTATAACTCAAACTTATAGCTCTTTTCTAAAACGGTTTTCACCACTGGATAGAGCATAAACAACTCTTTAGGAAAATGTAATTATATGAAAATCATGCAAAGGTGACATGCGACTAATTCCCTTGTGGAGGGTCACATATTACAAAAATTCACATAATTTCGAAACAAAGTTACATATCAGTTCATTTCAGATGATATCGACTGAATGAAGAAGAGAAGGGGAAAGAGGAGAAAAAACAAGAAACTTGAGAGATAGAGTGAAAGAAGCAGATCAGAAAAGAGTGAGAAAAGGACATATATGGAGAGGGCATGCGGGCTCTGAACACAATTGAAAAGAATCTGTTGTACTTCAAACATTGAAAAGAGCACCAATTATAAACCAAGAAAACAATTCAGCCTCAGTATGGCATACTCTTTACAATGTCGTTTTTTTCCGTTTACTACTTAAGTAGTTGCCATTACGTTCATATATCACTGCACATTTTGAAAACGAATATCGAACTACCGCAATGGTGCTTTAAATGTCTTTATTATAGTTTCCTCAAACCACACACATATATGTCTAAATCTGCCATTACGAAATACCATAGAATAGGGCACACTGTAAAATCCTTCCCATTTCTACTAATGAAATGACAAAAGTAAAAAGCCTTTAATACCCAAGCCTATTACCAGCGTACCTGTCCGGTGCAAACAGGGATACCTACGATAAAAGGCTCCTGCGATGAGAGGACACCTCCCAAGAAAGTATACGTCATGTTGTCCCTTGGTCTATTTACACTATATGGCCAAACTAAACCTGTCATGACAAGCCATCCGCAATGCAGACCCACGTTTGGCTTAATTTTGTATATGTATATATATATATATTATTGTATCTATATATATATACGACTTGTGTCTGTCTTTCTGTGTGTGTGTGTGTGTGTGTGTGTGTGTGTGTGTGTGTGTGTGTGTGTGTGTGTGTGTGTGTGTGCGTGTGTGTGTGTTCGCGATGCACGGCCAAAGTTCTCGATGGATCTGCTTCAAATTTGGTGGACATAATCAGGTAGACCCCGGACACAACCTGGTCGATGAGAATTTTCAACACGTGCTCTCAGCGCGCAGCGCTGAACCGATTTTGGTTTTTCTGTTCATCTTCCCAGATCCATTCCCAGTAACTCTTCCTTATCTTCTCCAGTGTTTTGCGTTTATCTCCCTTCCTTCGTGTGGCGTCAATCCATATTCCCGTTACTATTTTTAGAAGGTCACTGTCCACAACGCTTTCATCCCGACGAAGCCGGATATTCCCGTTACTATTTGTAGAAGGTCACTATCCACAACGCTTTCATCCCGGCGAAGCCGCGTATTCCTCTACTTCTTCCTCTACTATTCGGCTCTACTAATTCCCGGCGAAGCCGGGTATCATTCGGCTCTACTTCTTTCCGGCGAAGCTGGGTACCCGGCGAAGCGGGTATTCATTCTAGTCATATATATATGCAAGGATCTAGGAGTGTATGATTGCTATATTCACACCAAGACAAACACCAATGGCTTTTATGCTATATGGCGGAATAATGAATTGTTCTCTTGTTCTCTTCTCTTTTGGCTTGTTTTAAGGGTGTCCTTTCATCGCAGGTACCTCTGTGTGATCAAAGGTTATATGTCTACAGTACATGCCCGGTACATTACCCCAACGCAATAAGGCATAACCCGCAGTCAACACCCGCCAACCATAAAGAAGGAGAAGAAATGAGTACACTATGAAAAGAGAATACGAAAGAGGGAGGAGGAGGAGGAGGAGGAGGAGGAGGGGGGTACAGAGAGAGAATCACGTTCAAGGTCAGGAAAATCATGTATGTGCACAATGGCAATCGAATCAGAGCTATCACACAGTTGCCATAGAAAAGGAACAAGAGTAAGGTATGAGGAAGACGATAACTTAATTCTCACCTGACTCAAGAATTAAAGAAATACCAAAGAGGCGAAGAAAACAGAAAGGATTGAATCTTAAACTCTCGCTTGCACAGGGTCAGAATAGATAGACGATGTTCAGAAATAACTCTGTCATGTTTTTTCCCCGTTTGTGGTTAGTAGCGTTCCCTTCCTTCCATAGGTACACCAAGGCAAGCCTATAATGTCACGTGTAGCTTGCCTCAGTGTTTCTATGGAAAATCAAAGAAGAATAAGGAAAAGCAACTCGATCTTCCAAAACAACTAAAAAAACCGACAGAGTTATTTCCGGAATTTATCTTTACAGAAAAAAACAAAGGGGATGGGGGGAAACAGAGAGGTTTGAACCACAAACCCTTACCTGCACTGCTGCATACTTGACCTCCTTCCCCTCGTGCGGCAAGAAGAACTTAAGGTCTGTGCGGCGACAAAGCCACAGACCCGCCCTGAAGATGTTACGAGGGCTGGGAATCACGTTGAATGGGGGAGGCACGGGTGTACCAGGCTCTATGAACGTCATCCACAACTCTGTACGCGCAAACTTCCATTCCACGTCACGCTCATCCTGTAGAATGACGTCATTGTAATGTATAAATACTAAAGTCGTGTGAAACTGACGTCATAGCATCAAAATGAAGTCGTGTGTATGAACAATGGCGTCCTTGTTCAAAATGACGTCGTTGTATGACAACTGGCGTCATTGTATGAAAATGACGTCACTGTATAAAAATGACGTCATATGTGGTGTCATTGGGGATATTATTGTTCATTTGTCACTCTAAATGCTGACTAGTTAGGTTACATTGAAGTGCTGATTATCATTTGTCTGTCAGCTCATTTCATACTCTGCCACGTCAAAGTTGTAGTGAATGTTTAGTTTTGTTAATAATTTAATGTTTCATGACTGCGTTTAATCATTATTTGTTCTCGATATTGGTTTTGGGAACGTTAGCTGTCTATCTGTTTTGGTACAGTGCATGTTCCACAATTCTTACAGCTTTTCTCTGGAGTGAACTGAAAACAACACTGATACTTCACAACCGTTCCGCATTCAACTTCCGCACTCAACCTCCTTTAAAATCATTACTTCTCATTCTTCACTGCATTATGCAGGACAGAAAATAACAACACCTCTACAACATGATCGATGCTAATTCGGCTACCCCCCCCCCCCCCCCCCCACCTCCCAAGTAAAATGCGGGCGGGAACAGGTGTCCACAATATTTCAGCCTGTGATAAAATAATCGAATCAGAATATAAAAATACCTGCATAATCTGGCGTTTATGTGCCCATCAAGAGCTAGAGCTAATACAGGATAGAATCGATTAAAAACAAGTCGCGTGAAGCGATATTTAAACATTTAGTCAAGCTGTCGGCATTAATGTAACAGATTAACATAACAAAAAACGATCATCGCCAAGACCATAATTATTAAGATAGTCTCGACTAACCACACCCAAATGCCGAGACGGGTCACGCTTGTCTCCGCGTCGTGCGTGAATGCAGTACTTACTTAAACCTATTTTCTGTCATTCTGAGCACATGTTTATAGTAAACATGACATATGTATATGTTTTTGAAATCAGGAGAAATTGCGGAATATAATGCAATCTTTTTTTTAATCTGTTAGTGAAAATTTGATTTTAATGACAACTTTAATGAGCAAACTAATTAACTAATTGTTACGCTGTGGAGCTGCAATTCAATCCCATAGTCTGGACTTTGTCGAAGATTGCTTGACCAAAATTTCAATCAATTTAATTGAAAAATGAGGGCGTGACAGTGCGGCCTCAACATTCACAAAAAGCCGGATATGACATCAAAGACATTTATAAAAAAAATGAAAACACTGTCCGGGAATATCATACACACATACATGCATGCATACATACATACACACATACATACATACATACATACATACACACACACACACACACACACACACACACACACACACACACACACACACACACACACACACACATCTATATATATATACGACTTGTGTCTGTCTGTCTGTCTGTCTGTGTGTGTGTGTGTGTGTGTATGTGTGTGTGCGCGATGCACGGCCAAAGTTCTCGATGGATCTGCTTCAAATTTGGTGGGCATATTCAGGTACACCCGGGACAGGACACAACCTGGTCGATATTTCAACACGTGCTCTCAGCGCGCAGCGCTGAACCGATTTTGGTTCCACCTCAGCTACCCGGGCCCCCATACCGACACACCAAAGCCAAAGTTCTCGGTGGATCTTTTTCAAATTTGGACACCGTATTCAGCTACACCCCGGACACAATATCATCGATGAGATATTTCAACACGTGCTCTCAGCGCGCAGCGCTGAACCGATTTTGGTTTTTCTGTTCATTTCACCATTCCCAGTAACTCTTCCTTATCTTCTCCATGTTTTCAGCGTTTACCTCCCTTCCTTCGTATGGTGCACTATAGTATGAGGGGGCATCTTCGGATATTCCCGGCGTTCTGTTACTATTTTTAGAAGGTCACCGCAGTGTCCAGAACGTAAATTGGACCCGTAAATTATCCTCACTGTAAAAGTGCAAAGGTCGAATCAATTTATAGCCACGTGAAAAATACACTGTCATCTATCTCTCTATATATATATACGGCTTCTCTGTGTTTGTGTGTGTGTGTGTGTGTGTGTGTCTGTGTGTGTGTGAGTCTCTCTACGTGGGCAACACCTGTGGATTGTTCAGTTCTGTTTGTGATGTGATCTGGCGGCTTTTGTGTATTTGTATGTACTGGCCTTCCTTTGAGAAGCCATAACAGTTCAAAAGGGCTTAGAGATAAGCAATCCTGTTTGAGTGGAGTTCGCCTCCAAAGGTGATTAACACGGTTACATTCGTCGACAAGGGTGGGACTCGATATGGTCAGGAATGGCATTATGGCTACTGAATCATTTTCGTGCTGTACCCATTCCACGAATCTGGGAGGGACCTAAGCTGGGCGGGTCCATTGTTCGGACCCGGCGAAGCCGGCGTAGCCGGCGTACGGCTCTAAGTACTTCTTCCCGGCGAAGCCGGCTACTCGGCGAAGCGGGTATTCATCTAGTACATACATACATACATACATACATACATACATACATACATACATACTTACATACATACATACATACATACATACATACATACACACACACACACATACATACACACACACATACATACATACATACATACATACATACATACATACATACATACATACACACACATACACCACGACCCTCGTCTCGATTCCCCGTCTATGTAAAAAGACAGCCATTCGCTCCTCATCGATACAAACACAATTACCAATACGCAATTTCTCTTATCGCGTACCCGCGCTTCTTCCCCATGACAACAGTAACCCATTGTCGTAGAAAATGAATAAAAAATCTCGGCGAGTGTTACACGACCGCGCCAATGCGCTTACACGTCCCCAGGGAAATCATCCAATCAGCGTCGAGTGGGTACACCACGGTTCACTTTACGGCAGTTGATGACGAACGGGGATGATTGTATAAAACGTCATAATTAAATCGTGATGGTTAATAAGTCAATCATTTGCAGTGGTCGTTTGGGTATTAGGGTAAATAATCCCGGTGTTGGCGGCTGAATCGTTTTTCACGGCGCATTGCCTCGTTTGTTTAGTGGCAGGAATCATGGAGGTCAAATTGCGACATTTAATTTCGAAATGCTGCTACATTTTGACAAGTGTGTTGTTGATGTCAACAACTGCCATGCATTTTATCGACAGTTTTTTTTCTTGTGTGTCTATTTATTTAATCTATTTTTTTAATTCTAATTTTTATTTTATTTTTTTTAAATAAAACAATCCTAGAGAATAATAATAAGCACTGACATCTTATAACTTACTTTCACCTTCCTGAGAATTATTCATGTCAGGCGCTCTGATGTTGATTAGGCCTATCGCTACAATGCACTGTCCTTGAATTTTACGCCAATGAGACAGCTGCTGTAATATAGTGTACGTCTCATTGGCGTAAAATTCAAGAACAGTGCAATCATTTTTATTTTCAAATCCGATTCATTTTGAAAACTTTATTAACACGTTCAAGTGCCATAACTACATGGCGGACTCTTGACCTAATCGGGGACACTGCATAATTATATGGTCTTCAATTTACCCTCGTTAGTTTTCATTTCATTTGACATAACTAGACAAAAACAGAATTAGAACCTCTCTCTCTCTCTCTCTTTCCCTCTCTCTGTACCTTTCTCCTCAGACTTTGTTTTTCTTGCATTGATTTATCTCTCTACCCCTCATGCATAATTCTGGTAGTTTACGAACATGTTAACAGAAATAAAACATTGATAAAACCATTTGGCTTTCTTTTACCTGCACCACAATAAAGGTGTTGGACATTTACCTGCACTTCATTAAAGGTGTTGGACATTTACCTGCACTTCATTAAAGGTGTTGGACATTTACCTGCACTTCATTAAAGGTGTTGGACATTTACCTGCACTTCATTAAAGGTGTTGGACATTTACCTGCACTTCATTAAAGGTGTTGGACATTTACCTGCACTTCATTAAAGGTGTTGGACATTTACCTGCACCACAATAAAGGTGTTGGACATTTACCTGCACTTCATTAAAGGTGTTAGACATTTACCTGCACTTCATTAAAGGTGTTGGACATTTACCTGCACCACAATAAAGGTGTTGGACATTTACCTGCACCACAATAAAGGTGTTGGACATTTACCTGCACTTCATTAAAGGTGTTAGACATTTACCTGCACTTCATTAAAGGTGTTGGACATTTACCTGCACTTCATTAAAGGTGTTGGACATTTACCTGCACTTCATTAAAGGTGTTGGACATTTACCTGCACCACATTAAAGGTGTTGGACATTTACCTGCACCACATTAAAGGTGTTGGACATTTACCTGCACTTCATTAAAGGTGTTGGACATGACCGCAATCAGCAGGTTGAGGAGCACGATCATGGAGGCGAAGACGTACACGCCGTACAGGTAATACCCCACCGTCTCCACCGCCACTGACCTCACCGGGTTGTTGGTCAATGACGTCACCGGGCCGTTTGTCGTCAGAGCGGGAGCGTCCACCGACCCAAGGCCGAAGACTGACCAGGTCAGTGTGAAGAGAGTGCCTGAAAAACTGGACATGGGGAAAGAAATGGAGGATGGTTTATTTGCTCAAACACAATCACACGTTGCCCATGCCCCGAGGAATCCAGGATCCTATATTATCCCAATTTCATCGATTCAAAGACACACTAATTTTCGTGAAAACGGTTCGGCTCGTCACCTGAGATTTGGCCAGGCTTTTACACAGGATTACTACATCCTTCCATTTTTCCACATACCAAATATGAAAATCAATATGAGGCTTATATCGCGCGTATTCCGTGGGTACAGTTCTAAGCGCAGGGATTTTTTTAATATTTCTTTTATATTTTTTTATGCAATTAATATCGCGCACATATTCAAGGCGCAGGGATTTATTTATGCCGTGTGAGATGGAATTTATTTACACAATACATCACGCATTCACATCGGCCAGCAGATCGCAGCCATTTCGGCGCATATCCTACTTTTCACGGCCTATTATTCCAAGTCACACGGGTATTTTGGTGGAAAATTTTATCCATGCCTATACAATTTTGCCAGGAAAGACCCTTTTGTCAATCGTGGGATCTTTAACGTGCACACCCCAATGTAGTGTACACGAAGCCCGGGTGCTCTATGTGCACAGTGAACATTATTTTTCTGAATTAATTTTGTAAACGCCAGTTGTGGCAATTTATCAAATTCATTCAGTAAAAAACCCTGACTCACCACAGCAAGCAGTCAGAATGTAGATTATGGTACGTGACCAAGTGGAAGCTGGTTTTACCCTGTGTAAATGCCTAGCCAAAATTGAGATCGTGAGCCAAATTGTTTACACGACGAAATGGACTTCGTCTTAAATGAATTAAATGTTATAGGTGCCCTCTTAACATGCATGTGCAAAACCAACCTGTCAACATTATTTACCAACTTGTCAAAATAATGTAACAACCAGCCTGTCAAAATAATCTAACAACCAGCCTGTCAAAATAATGTAACAACCAGCCTGTCAAAATAATGTAACAACCAGCCTGTCAAAATAATCTACCATTCAAACCTGTCAAAATAATCTACCATTCAAACCTCTCACAATAATGTTCCAACCCGTCAAGATACTGTACCAACCTGACATAATACTGTACCAACCTGTCATTATATTGTACCAACCTTTCAGAATACTGTATCAACCTGTCATAATACTGTACCCACATGTCAAAGTAATCTACTAACCTCTCAAAGTAATCTACCAACCTGTCATAATACTGTACCCACCTGTCTGAATAATCTACCTACCTGTCAAAACGATCTACCCACCTGTCAAACATATTGGTCCCACAGCGGTTGGGAGCGTACAGCGTTGCCAGGCCGCACGCGAAGCACATGAGGACGAGCAGGAACATGCCGGTGATCTTGAACAGGTCGACGATGGTCCGTCTGAAGGACACGAGCATGGTCCCAAGGGCCTCGTTGGCCGGCATGATGAAGGAGAACCGGCTGATGCTCAGGATGGTACCCAGGGTGAACAGCACGTCCGACAGCAGCTCCGGGTCAGGCACCCAGCTGGGCTTCCAGTCCACTGGAGAGATAAGGGTATGGGTGGATTGATGGTTTGAAAGGTGGACATTTTCTCGTGAAAAGAGTGGTTATCAGTTGATAAAGCTAGTCATTTGATAGGCGATACTATACTGTTCAAAAAAAGAAACGCATAGCTTGTAATATTTGGTTAATTTAGTTATATGGCTACAAGGATATCCACCAAACTGCAGAAAATGTTTATCTGGTCGTCGACCTTTCGTCCATTGCCACAAGTGAGCTCTGCACGTGACGCATGCGTTATCAGTGGCTACAATGTCAAAATTGCTCATTTGGCATGACCACTCGTCATGCTTCAGTGTAATATCGTGAAACTCGGGGAATATTGAGCTCTCACCATGTCTTCCAAAACCCATAAAAGCGGATTGTTCGCCACAAAGAAATCAGACGACAATTCAGCGACGAAAGATGGCCCGATTGAGCAGAGAAGACCGCCAAATTGCATTGGGTCGTTTACAAGCAGGCCAAAGTCAAAGTGCAATCGCCAGGCACTTCCACGTGTCCCAGAGCACCATCAGTAGACTGTGGGTCAGGTTTCAAGCCACTGGCTCCGTTGCTGACTTGCCACGAGCGGGAAGACCAAGGGCGACAACTGCTGCTCACGACCGCTTCATACGGCTCCGCCACCTCCGGAATCGTTTCCTGTCGGCCTCATCTTCTGTCCAGGCTCTCCCCGGGCCACACCGATTATCGGACCAGACCGTGCGGAACCGCCTGCATGAAGCTGGTTTGAGAGCTCGCAGACCTCACAGAGGAGCTGTCCTCACCCGCCGCCATCGCCAGAACCGAGTGCAGTGGGGCAACCAGCACCTTCGCTGGACCGTCCGGAATCACTGGAGACACGTGTGGTTCAGCGACGAGTCCTACTTCCTGCTCCAGCGACATGATGGTCGGAGGAGGGTCTACCGGAGAGTAAACGAACGTTACGCGCCCAACTGTGTGGATGAGGCACCCGTTCATGGTGGTGGAGGCGTCATGGTGTGGGGGGCGATCAATACCGCTGGAAGGAGCACCCTGGTGCACGTCCAAGGGCGCATAACTGCCCAGCGATACGTGGAGGAAATTCTGCGCCCACACGCCCTTCCTCTTCTGGCTGACCAGGATGCCATATTCCAGCAGGACAACGCTCGCCCGCACACAGCACGACTCACCACCCAGTTCCTCACCGACCACCATGTCCAGGTGCTTCCCTGGCCATCCATGTCGCCAGACATGAACCCGATAGAACACCTCTGGGATGAATTGGACAGACGTGTGCGCAGGCGAGAAGAAGCGCCGGCAAATCACCGCGATCTATTGCAGGCACTTCAGGAGGAGTGGGACACCATCCCACAGCAAGATATCCGGCATCTGATCCAGTCCATGCCCAGAAGGTGCCGGGCAGTTGTTGCTGCTCAAGGCAGTCACACCCCCTACTGACTTGACAGCCTCGGCACCCAATCGTATTGATTGACTGATTGATTTGAAGATGCAAATGAACTGTGTGTGCATTCAACTGTGTCCATACCAAATTTCAAACAAATAATCTAAATATTGGATTTTCTGTTAATTTTTTCGAAAAATAAAACAAATTTGGCAAGTAGCAACTATGCGTTTCTTTTTTTGAACAGTATACAAATGCATGCAGGTCGGGCACCCAGCTGGGCTTCCAGTCCACTGGAAGAATAGAGGTACGGGTGGATTGGTTAATTGCAACCTTCACCGTGCTTTGTGCGTTTTGTACGACCCAGAGACTAAATGCTTTCATTAATTGGGCGAAGTCGACTTCGTGAAGTCTGCTTCGCAAAGCTTGTTGTACGACGCTTTGTATTGATGTTTCCGTAACAAGACTTCGCAAAGCTTGTTGTACGACGCTTTGTATTGATGTTTCCGTAACAAGACTTCGCAAAGCTTGTTGTACGACGCTTTGTATTGATGTTTCCGTAACAAGACTTCGCAAAGCTTGTTGTACGACGCTTTGTATTGATGTTTCCGTAACAAGACTTCGCAAAGCTTGTTGTACGACGCTTTGTATTGATGTTTCCGTAACACGACTTCGCAAAGCTTGTTGTACGACGCTTTGTATTGATGTTTCCGTAACAAGACTTCGCAAAGCTTGTTGTACGACGCTTTGTATTGATGTTTCCGTAACAAGACTTCGCAAAGCTTGTTGTACGACGCTTTGTATTGATGTTTCCGTAACAAGACTTCGCAAAGCTTGTTGTACGACGCTTTGTATTGATGTTTCCGTAACAAGACTTCGCAAAGCTTGTTGTACGACGCTTTGTATTGATGTTTCCGTAACAAGACTTCGCAAAGCTTGTTGTACGACGCTTTGTATTGATGTTTCCGTAACAAGACTTCGCAAAGCTTGTTGTACGACGCTTTGTATTGATGTTTCCGTAACAAGACTTCGCAAAGCTTGTTGTACGACGCTTTGTATTGATGTTTCCGTAACAAGACTTCGCAAAGCTTGTTGTACGACGCTTTGTATTGATGTTTCCGTAACAAGACTTCGCAAAGCTTGTTGTACGACGCTTTGTATTGATGTTTCCGTAACAAGACTTCGCAAAGCTTGTTGTACGACGCTTTGTATTGATGTTTCCGTACCAAGACTTCGCAAAGCTTGTTGTACGACGCTTTGTATTGATGTTTCCGTAACAAGACTTCGCAAAGCTTGTTGTACGACGCTTTGTATTGATGTTTCCGTAACAAGACTTCGCAAAGCTTGTTGTACGACGCTTTGTATTGATGTTTCCGTAACAAGACTTCGCAAAGCTTGTTGTACGACGCTTTGTATTGATGTTTCCGTAACAAGACTTCGCAAAGCTTGTTGTACGACGCTTTGTATTGATGTTTCCGTAACACGACTTCGCAAAGCTTGTTGTACGACGCTTTGTATTGATGTTTCCGTAACAAGACTTCGCAAAGCTTGTTGTACGACGCTTTGTATTGATGTTTCCGTAACAAGACTTCGCAAAGCTTGTTGTACGACGCTTTGTATTGATGTTTCCGTAACACGACTTCGCAAAGCTTGTTGTACGACGCTTTGTATTGATGTTTCCGTAACAAGACTTCGCAAAGCTTGTTGTACGACGCTTTGTATTGATGTTTCCGTAACAAGACTTCGCAAAGCTTGTTGTACGACGCTTTGTATTGATGTTTCCGTAACAAGACTTCGCAAAGCTTGTTGTACGACGCTTTGTATTGATGTTTCCGTAACAAGACTTCGCAAAGCTTGTTGTACGACGCTTTGTATTGATGTTTCCGTAACAAGACTTCGCAAAGCTTGTTGTACGACGCTTTGTATTGATGTTTCCGTAACAAGACTTCGCAAAGCTTGTTGTACGACGCTTTGTATTGATGTTTCCGTAACACGACTTCGCAAAGCTTGTTGTACGACGCTTTGTATTGATGTTTCCGTAACACGACTTCGCAAAGCTTGTTGTACGACGCTTTGTATTGATGTTTCCGTAACACGACTTCGCAAAGCTTGTTGTACGACGCTTTGTATTGATGTTTCCGTAACAAGACTTCGCAAAGCTTGTTGTACGACGCTTTGTATTGATGTTTCCGTAACAAGACTTCGCAAAGCTTGTTGTACGACGCTTTGTATTGATGTTTCCGTAACAAGACTTCGCAAAGCTTGTTGTACGACGCTTTGTATTGATGTTTCCGTAACAAGACTTCGCAAAGCTTGTTGTACGACGCTTTGTATTGATGTTTCCGTAACAAGACTTCGCAAAGCTTGTTGTACGACGCTTTGTATTGATGTTTCCGTAACAAGACTTCGCAAAGCTTGTTGTACGACGCTTTGTATTGATGTTTCCGTAACAAGACTTCGCAAAGCTTGTTGTACGACGCTTTGTATTGATGTTTCCGTAACAAGACTTCGCAAAGCTTGTTGTACGACGCTTTGTATTGATGTTTCCGTAACAAGACTTCGCAAAGCTTGTTGTACGACGCTTTGTATTGATGTTTCCGTAACAAGACTTCGCAAAGCTTGTTGTACGACGCTTTGTATTGATGTTTCCGTAACAAGACTTCGCAAAGCTTGTTGTACGACGCTTTGTATTGATGTTTCCGTAACAAGACTTCGCAAAGCTTGTTGTACGACGCTTTGTATTGATGTTTCCGTAACAAGACTTCGCAAAGCTTGTTGTACGACGCTTTGTATTGATGTTTCCGTAACAAGACTTCGCAAAGCTTGTTGTACGACGCTTTGTATTGATGTTTCCGTAACAAGACTTCGCAAAGCTTGTTGTACGACGCTTTGTATTGATGTTTCCGTAACAAGACTTCGCAAAGCTTGTTGTACGACGCTTTGTATTGATGTTTCCGTAACAAGACTTCGCAAAGCTTGTTGTACGACGCTTTGTATTGATGTTTCCGTAACAAGACTTCGCAAAGCTTGTTGTACGACGCTTTGTATTGATGTTTCCGTAACAAGACTTCGCAAAGCTTGTTGTACGACGCTTTGTATTGATGTTTCCGTAACAAGACTTCGCAAAGCTTGTTGTACGACGCTTTGTATTGATGTTTCCGTAACAAGACTTCGCAAAGCTTGTTGTACGACGCTTTGTATTGATGTTTCCGTAACAAGACTTCGCAAAGCTTGTTGTACGACGCTTTGTATTGATGTTTCCGTAACAAGACTTCGCAAAGCTTGTTGTACGACGCTTTGTATTGATGTTTCCGTAACAAGACTTCGCAAAGCTTGTTGTACGACGCTTTGTATTGATGTTTCCGTAACAAGACTTCGCAAAGCTTGTTGTACGACGCTTTGTATTGATGTTTCCGTAACAAGACTTCGCAAAGCTTGTTGTACGACGCTTTGTATTGATGTTTCCGTAACAAGACTTCGCAAAGCTTGTTGTACGACGCTTTGTATTGATGTTTCCGTAACAAGACTTCGCAAAGCTTGTTGTACGACGCTTTGTATTGATGTTTCCGTAACAAGACTTCGCAAAGCTTGTTGTACGACGCTTTGTATTGATGTTTCCGTAACAAGACTTCGCAAAGCTTGTTGTACGACGCTTTGTATTGATGTTTCCGTAACAAGACTTCGCAAAGCTTGTTGTACGACGCTTTGTATTGATGTTTCCGTAACAAGACTTCGCAAAGCTTGTTGTACGACGCTTTGTATTGATGTTTCCGTAACAAGACTTCGCAAAGCTTGTTGTACGACGCTTTGTATTGATGTTTCCGTAACAAGACTTCGCAAAGCTTGTTGTACGACGCTTTGTATTGATGTTTCCGTAACAAGACTTCGCAAAGCTTGTTGTACGACGCTTTGTATTGATGTTTCCGTAACAAGACTTCGCAAAGCTTGTTGTACGACGCTTTGTATTGATGTTTCCGTAACAAGACTTCGCAAAGCTTGTTGTACGACGCTTTGTATTGATGTTTCCGTAACAAGACTTCGCAAAGCTTGTTGTACGACGCTTTGTATTGATGTTTCCGTAACAAGACTTCGCAAAGCTTGTTGTACGACGCTTTGTATTGATGTTTCCGTAACAAGACTTCGCAAAGCTTGTTGTACGACGCTTTGTATTGATGTTTCCGTAACAAGACTTCGCAAAGCTTGTTGTACGACGCTTTGTATTGATGTTTCCGTAACAAGACTTCGCAAAGCTTGTTGTACGACGCTTTGTATTGATGTTTCCGTAACAAGACTTCGCAAAGCTTGTTGTACGACGCTTTGTATTGATGTTTCCGTAACAAGACTTCGCAAAGCTTGTTGTACGACGCTTTGTATTGATGTTTCCGTAACAAGACTTCGCAAAGCTTGTTGTACGACGCTTTGTATTGATGTTTCCGTAACAAGACTTCGCAAAGCTTGTTGTACGACGCTTTGTATTGATGTTTCCGTAACAAGACTTCGCAAAGCTTGTTGTACGACGCTTTGTATTGATGTTTCCGTAACAAGACTTCGCAAAGCTTGTTGTACGACGCTTTGTATTGATGTTTCCGTAACAAGACTTCGCAAAGCTTGTTGTACGACGCTTTGTATTGATGTTTCCGTAACAAGACTTCGCAAAGCTTGTTGTACGACGCTTTGTATTGATGTTTCCGTAACAAGACTTCGCAAAGCTTGTTGTACGACGCTTTGTATTGATGTTTCCGTAACAAGACTTCGCAAAGCTTGTTGTACGACGCTTTGTATTGATGTTTCCGTAACAAGACTTCGCAAAGCTTGTTGTACGACGCTTTGTATTGATGTTTCCGTAACAAGACTTCGCAAAGCTTGTTGTACGACGCTTTGTATTGATGTTTCCGTAACAAGACTTCGCAAAGCTTGTTGTACGACGCTTTGTATTGATGTTTCCGTAACAAGACTTCGCAAAGCTTGTTGTACGACGCTTTGTATTGATGTTTCCGTAACAAGACTTCGCAAAGCTTGTTGTACGACGCTTTGTATTGATGTTTCCGTAACAAGACTTCGCAAAGCTTGTTGTACGACGCTTTGTATTGATGTTTCCGTAACAAGACTTCGCAAAGCTTGTTGTACGACGCTTTGTATTGATGTTTCCGTAACAAGACTTCGCAAAGCTTGTTGTACGACGCTTTGTATTGATGTTTCCGTAACAAGACTTCGCAAAGCTTGTTGTACGACGCTTTGTATTGATGTTTCCGTAACAAGACTTCGCAAAGCTTGTTGTACGACGCTTTGTATTGATGTTTCCGTAACAAGACTTCGCAAAGCTTGTTGTACGACGCTTTGTATTGATGTTTCCGTACCAAGACTTCGCAAAGCTTGTTGTACGACGCTTTGTATTGATGTTTCCGTAACAAGACTTCGCAAAGCTTGTTGTACGACGCTTTGTATTGATGTTTCCGTAACAAGACTTCGCAAAGCTTGTTGTACGACGCTTTGTATTGATGTTTCCGTAACAAGACTTCGCAAAGCTTGTTGTACGACGCTTTGTATTGATGTTTCCGTAACAAGACTTCGCAAAGCTTGTTGTACGACGCTTTGTATTGATGTTTCCGTAACAAGACTTCGCAAAGCTTGTTGTACGACGCTTTGTATTGATGTTTCCGTAACAAGACTTCGCAAAGCTTGTTGTACGACGCTTTGTATTGATGTTTCCGTAACAAGACTTCGCAAAGCTTGTTGTACGACGCTTTGTATTGATGTTTCCGTAACAAGACTTCGCAAAGCTTGTTGTACGACGCTTTGTATTGATGTTTCCGTAACAAGACTTCGCAAAGCTTGTTGTACGACGCTTTGTATTGATGTTTCCGTAACAAGACTTCGCAAAGCTTGTTGTACGACGCTTTGTATTGATGTTTCCGTAACAAGACTTCGCAAAGCTTGTTGTACGACGCTTTGTATTGATGTTTCCGTAACAAGACTTCGCAAAGCTTGTTGTACGACGCTTTGTATTGATGTTTCCGTAACAAGACTTCGCAAAGCTTGTTGTACGACGCTTTGTATTGATGTTTCCGTAACAAGACTTCGCAAAGCTTGTTGTACGACGCTTTGTATTGATGTTTCCGTACCAAGACTTCGCAAAGCTTGTTGTACGACGCTTTGTATTGATGTTTCCGTAACAAGACTTCGCAAAGCTTGTTGTACGACGCTTTGTATTGATGTTTCCGTAACAAGACTTCGCAAAGCTTGTTGTACGACGCTTTGTATTGATGTTTCCGTAACAAGACTTCGCAAAGCTTGTTGTACGACGCTTTGTATTGATGTTTCCGTAACAAGACTTCGCAAAGCTTGTTGTACGACGCTTTGTATTGATGTTTCCGTAACAAGACTTCGCAAAGCTTGTTGTACGACGCTTTGTATTGATGTTTCCGTAACAAGACTTCGCAAAGCTTGTTGTACGACGCTTTGTATTGATGTTTCCGTAACAAGACTTCGCAAAGCTTGTTGTACGACGCTTTGTATTGATGTTTCCGTAACAAGACTTCGCAAAGCTTGTTGTACGACGCTTTGTATTGATGTTTCCGTAACAAGACTTCGCAAAGCTTGTTGTACGACGCTTTGTATTGATGTTTCCGTAACAAGACTTCGCAAAGCTTGTTGTACGACGCTTTGTATTGATGTTTCCGTAACAAGACTTCGCAAAGCTTGTTGTACGACGCTTTGTATTGATGTTTCCGTAACAAGACTTCGCAAAGCTTGTTGTACGACGCTTTGTATTGATGTTTCCGTAACAAGACTTCGCAAAGCTTGTTGTACGACGCTTTGTATTGATGTTTCCGTAACAAGACTTCGCAAAGCTTGTTGTACGACGCTTTGTATTGATGTTTCCGTAACAAGACTTCGCAAAGCTTGTTGTACGACGCTTTGTATTGATGTTTCCGTAACAAGACTTCGCAAAGCTTGTTGTACGACGCTTTGTATTGATGTTTCCGTAACAAGACTTCGCAAAGCTTGTTGTACGACGCTTTGTATTGATGTTTCCGTAACAAGACTTCGCAAAGCTTGTTGTACGACGCTTTGTATTGATGTTTCCGTAACAAGACTTCGCAAAGCTTGTTGTACGACGCTTTGTATTGATGTTTCCGTAACAAGACTTCGCAAAGCTTGTTGTACGACGCTTTGTATTGATGTTTCCGTAACAAGACTTCGCAAAGCTTGTTGTACGACGCTTTGTATTGATGTTTCCGTAACAAGACTTCGCAAAGCTTGTTGTACGACGCTTTGTATTGATGTTTCCGTAACAAGACTTCGCAAAGCTTGTTGTACGACGCTTTGTATTGATGTTTCCGTAACAAGACTTCGCAAAGCTTGTTGTACGACGCTTTGTATTGATGTTTCCGTAACAAGACTTCGCAAAGCTTGTTGTACGACGCTTTGTATTGATGTTTCCGTAACAAGACTTCGCAAAGCTTGTTGTACGACGCTTTGTATTGATGTTTCCGTAACAAGACTTCGCAAAGCTTGTTGTACGACGCTTTGTATTGATGTTTCCGTAACAAGACTTCGCAAAGCTTGTTGTACGACGCTTTGTATTGATGTTTCCGTAACAAGACTTCGCAAAGCTTGTTGTACGACGCTTTGTATTGATGTTTCCGTAACAAGACTTCGCAAAGCTTGTTGTACGACGCTTTGTATTGATGTTTCCGTAACAAGACTTCGCAAAGCTTGTTGTACGACGCTTTGTATTGATGTTTCCGTAACAAGACTTCGCAAAGCTTGTTGTACGACGCTTTGTATTGATGTTTCCGTAACAAGACTTCGCAAAGCTTGTTGTACGACGCTTTGTATTGATGTTTCCGTAACAAGACTTCGCAAAGCTTGTTGTACGACGCTTTGTATTGATGTTTCCGTAACAAGACTTCGCAAAGCTTGTTGTACGACGCTTTGTATTGATGTTTCCGTAACAAGACTTCGCAAAGCTTGTTGTACGACGCTTTGTATTGATGTTTCCGTAACAAGACTTCGCAAAGCTTGTTGTACGACGCTTTGTATTGATGTTTCCGTAACAAGACTTCGCAAAGCTTGTTGTACGACGCTTTGTATTGATGTTTCCGTAACAAGACCTCGCAAAGCTTGTTGTACGACGCTTTGTATTGATGTTTCCGTAACAAGACTTCGCAAAGCTTGTTGTACGACGCTTTGTATTGATGTTTCCGTAACAAGACTTCGCAAAGCTTGTTGTACGACGCTTTGTATTGATGTTTCCGTAACAAGACTTCGCAAAGCTTGTTGTACGACGCTTTGTATTGATGTTTCCGTAACAAGACTTCGCAAAGCTTGTTGTACGACGCTTTGTATTGATGTTTCCGTAACAAGACTTCGCAAAGCTTGTTGTACGACGCTTTGTATTGATGTTTCCGTAACAAGACTTCGCAAAGCTTGTTGTACGACGCTTTGTATTGATGTTTCCGTAACAAGACTTCGCAAAGCTTGTTGTACGACGCTTTGTATTGATGTTTCCGTAACAAGGACTTCGCAAAGCTTGTTGTACGACGCTTTGTATTGATGTTTCCGTAACAAGACTTCGCAAAGCTTGTTGTACGACGCTTTGTATTGATGTTTCCGTAACAAGACTTCGCAAAGCTTGTTGTACGACGCTTTGTATTGATGTTTCCGTAACAAGACTTCGCAAAGCTTGTTGTACGACGCTTTGTATTGATGTTTCCGTAACAAGACTTCGCAAAGCTTGTTGTACGACGCTTTGTATTGATGTTTCCGTAACAAGACTTCGCAAAGCTTGTTGTACGACGCTTTGTATTGATGTTTCCGTAACAAGACTTCGCAAAGCTTGTTGTACGACGCTTTGTATTGATGTTTCCGTAACAAGACTTCGCAAAGCTTGTTGTACGACGCTTTGTATTGATGTTTCCGTAACAAGACTTCGCAAAGCTTGTTGTACGACGCTTTGTATTGATGTTTCCGTAACAAGACTTCGCAAAGCTTGTTGTACGACGCTTTGTATTGATGTTTCCGTAACAAGACTTCGCAAAGCTTGTTGTACGACGCTTTGTATTGATGTTTCCGTAACAAGACTTCGCAAAGCTTGTTGTACGACGCTTTGTATTGATGTTTCCGTAACAAGACTTCGCAAAGCTTGTTGTACGACGCTTTGTATTGATGTTTCCGTAACAAGACTTCGCAAAGCTTGTTGTACGACGCTTTGTATTGATGTTTCCGTAACAAGACTTCGCAAAGCTTGTTGTACGACGCTTTGTATTGATGTTTCCGTAACAAGACTTCGCAAAGCTTGTTGTACGACGCTTTGTATTGATGTTTCCGTAACAAGACTTCGCAAAGCTTGTTGTACGACGCTTTGTATTGATGTTTCCGTAACAAGACTTCGCAAAGCTTGTTGTACGACGCTTTGTATTGATGTTTCCGTAACAAGACTTCGCAAAGCTTGTTGTACGACGCTTTGTATTGATGTTTCCGTAACACGACTTCGCAAAGCTTGTTGTACGACGCTTTGTATTGATGTTTCCGTAACAAGACTTCGCAAAGCTTGTTGTACGACGCTTTGTATTGATGTTTCCGTAACAAGACTTCGCAAAGCTTGTTGTACGACGCTTTGTATTGATGTTTCCGTAACAAGACTTCGCAAAGCTTGTTGTACGACGCTTTGTATTGATGTTTCCGTAACAAGACTTCGCAAAGCTTGTTGTACGACGCTTTGTATTGATGTTTCCGTAACAAGACTTCGCAAAGCTTGTTGTACGACGCTTTGTATTGATGTTTCCGTAACAAGACTTCGCAAAGCTTGTTGTACGACGCTTTGTATTGATGTTTCCGTAACAAGACTTCGCAAAGCTTGTTGTACGACGCTTTGTATTGATGTTTCCGTAACAAGACTTCGCAAAGCTTGTTGTACGACGCTTTGTATTGATGTTTCCGTAACAAGACTTCGCAAAGCTTGTTGTACGACGCTTTGTATTGATGTTTCCGTAACAAGACTTCGCAAAGCTTGTTGTACGACGCTTTGTATTGATGTTTCCGTAACAAGACTTCGCAAAGCTTGTTGTACGACGCTTTGTATTGATGTTTCCGTAACAAGACTTCGCAAAGCTTGTTGTACGACGCTTTGTATTGATGTTTCCGTAACAAGACTTCGCAAAGCTTGTTGTACGACGCTTTGTATTGATGTTTCCGTAACAAGACTTCGCAAAGCTTGTTGTACGACGCTTTGTATTGATGTTTCCGTAACAAGACTTCGCAAAGCTTGTTGTACGACGCTTTGTATTGATGTTTCCGTAACAAGACTTCGCAAAGCTTGTTGTACGACGCTTTGTATTGATGTTTCCGTAACAAGACTTCGCAAAGCTTGTTGTACGACGCTTTGTATTGATGTTTCCGTAACAAGACTTCGCAAAGCTTGTTGTACGACGCTTTGTATTGATGTTTCCGTAACAAGACTTCGCAAAGCTTGTTGTACGACGCTTTGTATTGATGTTTCCGTAACAAGACTTCGCAAAGCTTGTTGTACGACGCTTTGTATTGATGTTTCCGTAACAAGACTTCGCAAAGCTTGTTGTACGACGCTTTGTATTGATGTTTCCGTAACAAGACTTCGCAAAGCTTGTTGTACGACGCTTTGTATTGATGTTTCCGTAACAAGACTTCGCAAAGCTTGTTGTACGACGCTTTGTATTGATGTTTCCGTAACAAGACTTCGCAAAGCTTGTTGTACGACGCTTTGTATTGATGTTTCCGTAACAAGACTTCGCCAAGTCAGCTTCGGGCTCATTAAAAAAAGGTCTTAACGAAAGTCATTGTATTTCCAAATCAATGCGGAGTTTTTGCCTAAGACTTCATGTCATCTTTAAACACCGTGGGACATTTCTACTGACCAAATTGAAAAAGACTTACATTTATAAACAAACAAATAAACCATGAAGTAAATCATTTGAGTGCATTCAAGCTTTCTGTGCAATTAAACGACCTTCACTTGGCTATCTGGGACACTTTTTGATCAAAGATTTCCTACATATGGGTCACGTGATCGCTGCTAAAATAAGGTTAACCCCAAAATCGACGTAACAACAATATAAGGTACCAACTCAAACACATCAGGAGAGGCAGAACTCGGCATTTTGAATTTTACCACTTCAGAAAATGACCCAGTTTGTTTTGATAACCAAGTCAAGTCAAGTCAAATATTATTTCTAGAAACCACATGTGGGTACATGACAAAAAAAAACAACAACAATACTTTGCCAAACGAACGACAAAAAGAAGGACAACTCACCGTAAGACGTTCGGATAGTAGTAGTCTCGCAGTAACCCTCGTTGGACGTGGTCTTGTACGCCAAGACGGCACACATGTGCGCCACCGTGTCCTGGTGTCTGGCGTAACCGGAAGTGGCGTTGGTTCCCGAGATGGGTTCCCGGATGACGCGGTTGATTCTAAGGGGAACAACCAGTTCTAGCACGAAGGCAGCCAATAGGAGGCTGAGCATGACGGAGTCTATGACGTTCCATAGGGAGTTGAAATAATCCCTCGCCCCTGCCTGCCATATCTGTTTCACCTCTTCCCAGATCAGTCCTGAAATATATAGAGAAAGATCTGTTTCGCCTCTTACCAGATCAGTCCTGAAATATAGAGAGAAAGATCTGTTTCACTTCTTCACAGATCAGTCCTGAAATAGAGAGAGAAAGATCTGTTTCACTTCTTCACAGATCAGTCCTGAAATAGAGAGAGAAATTTTTTCCGATCTCCCAGGTCAACTTATTTGCAGACCTGCTATTGACTTAACCCCCTTCGTGTGTACACGCAAGCACAAGACCAAGTGCGCACGGAAAAAATGAGAGCGTGACAGTGCCGCCTCAACTTTCACGAAAAGTCGGATATGACGTCATCAAAGACATTTATCAAAAAAATGGAAAAAACATCTGGAGATATCATACTCAGGATCTCTCATGTCAAGTTTCATGAAGATCGGTCCAGTAGTTTTCTCTGAATCGCTCTACACACACACACACACACACACACACACCACACCCTCGTCTCGATTCCCCCCTCTACGTTAAAACATTTAGTCAAAACTTGACTAAATGTAAAAATACCAATAAAATCCCCACACACACAGACACACACCATCTCTCAATTTTTCTATCTCTTACGATTTCCCCTCTGCCTCCTCTCTCTCTCTTCTCTTCTCTCTATCTATTTTTCTCTCTCCCCCCCCCCCCCCCCCCCCCCGTGCTTTGTCTCCTCCCATTCTCTCCCCCTCGATTGCCTTCTGCCAACCCAACCATAAACAAAGCATTCTTTCGAACATTGTAACGACCATCGATTTTCACCCAGTCAAGAATGTGTCCATTAATGACCTTCAACATAGAACTTGCGGCAATCTCCATCAAATTCGACCCCCTCCTCCACACCTAAATATACATTGACACTATTTCCCTCCCCCCCCCCTCTCTTTCTTCTTGTCTCTCGAGCCTCCTCTCCTCTCTTCAACTTCTTCACTTCTGCCTCTATTCCCCTCTCCCCCCTCTTCCCTCTCTCTCTCCCTCTCTCCGTTCTCTCCCTCTCTACCGATCCATCTCCTTCTCCCCACCCCGCCAGAAACAATGCATCTTTTTGGACATTATAACGACCATCAATTTTTACGCGGTCACGAATTAGCTAGGCCATCTATGACGTGCAACATCGAAATTGAAGCAATCTCCATAAAATCCTCCCACACCCCCTCTCACATGAACACCCTCTCCCCCTCCCCTATTTCCCTCCCCCTCTCACATGAACACCCTCTCCCCCTCCCCTATTTCTCTCCCCCTCTCACATGAACACCCTCTCCCCCCTCCCCTATTTTCCTCCCCCTCTCACATGAACACCCTCTCCCCCTCCCCTATTTCCCTCCCCCTCTCACATGAACACCCTCTCCCCCTCCCCTATTTCCCTCCCCCTCTCACATGAACACCCTCTCCCCCCTCCCCTATTTCCCTCACCCTCTCTGCCCTTCTGTATCTCTCTCTCCTCCCCTCCTCCACTATCTCGTTATCTGTCTCCTCTCCGCCTCCTCACCCCACCAGAAACAGAGCACTGTTTCGAATATTATAACGACCATCGATTTTTACCAGGTCAAGAATTAGGTCATCTACTTACAGCATCGAACTCGCAACAATCTCCATAACATTCCTCCCCCCCCCCAACACCCACACTCACAGCTTGCACAGGGCAATGTTTTCACCACGCTTGGCGAGCAAGGCATCGAGTTTTTGTGGCCATCATGAAAAAGTCTATAACTCCCTGGGGTGTCTGTGTGCCTGTGCTGTGTTTCACGTGCACACTGCTTTTCCTGACAGCTTCATGGCCGGCTGTGTACGTGCGATAGCAACTTATATTGTGTTGTTCCTTAGTGTTGAAGACATACTTCAAAGGCACATTATTTCCCACTTAAACACTACCATCACCATCTGAGACCTGGGCAGGTTATCACACTGGATAACACTGTGGCGAGTTGGATTTTTACACCCCCGGTATAGGGGTGTGTATAGGTTTCGGTCGATGTGTTTGTTTGTGTGTTTGTGTGTTTGTGTGTTTGTGTTCGCATATAGATCTCAAGAATGAACGGACCGATTGTCACCAAACTTGGTGAACAGGTTCTATACATTCCTGAGACGGTCCTTACAAAAATTGGGACCAGTCAAACACACGGTTAGGGAGTTATTGGTGGATTAAGATTCTACAAGGACTTATAGAGGCACATATTAATGGTCAAAGGGAAATAACCTTCTCAGTTGGTGGCAGTGAGAATGGGTGCAGTGAGAATGGTTATTTCCCTTTGACCAACGGGGGTGTTTTTCCTACCTCCGAGGAATTTCTTGTTTTTAATGAATTTCTTTCTCAAAAAGGCCACTAAAGTGGCTTTTCTAAAATTAATTAATTACAAAAATCAAATTTTTTACACGGAGACACGCCAGGGTGTTGATTTTTGGCATGTTACTAAGTCGATGGATGGTCTTGTCCCATGCAAAAGCCTACCCAGATATAATTATGATGGAGAGCCGAACATGGCAAGGACTGTGCATTTAAGCTTGTCTTTTTTCTTCTCAATTCTTGGCAAGAGATTGCAGCTCATGTTTACTTTTAATGTTGTTATACTTTCTAAGTTTTGTTATCTTTTTTTTGTGTTTTTTTTGAGGAATTGAATTGTCTCCTTTGTGTGTGTGTGTGTGTGTGTGTGTGTGTGTGTGTGTGTGTGTGTGTGGGGATGTTCTCAATTTTATTTATTTTATTTTATTTTTTAGAAGAGACAGGTTTCAGATTTCGCCATTGCAATGTAATCCCGATTTGGAAATATATAACTTATCGCGATCGTATCATAGTTTCACATCAAACAAACATCTGTTACCATTATTTTTTAATTTTAATTCTTATTCTTTTGCAGGTAAGAAGAAAGGACATTCTCACTCGCAATCCACTAGAATAGTGAAAATGGCTTTTGAGTTCTCAAATAAAATGAACTGTATAATTTCAAGAAAGATGTACATAGCAATACATAATTTAGCAGAGGTGGACATGACTCATCGACAAAGGGGGGGGGGGGGGGGGGGGGGCTGGGGGGGGGTAGCGGGGGTGGTAAGGAGGAGGTGTCCTGCTGTCGCAGACAACATTTTTTGGAGAATAACAAAGATTTTAATGCAAAAGTTACGAGTAACTAAAACAAACAGTAAACAAACCAATATTCAGCCAAGAAATCAAACAAGCTGACGCACTCACCGGCGATCCAGGTGAGGATAATGGTGATGATGGCATAGGCATACT
>NC_090254.1:43445093-43460093 GCF_037325665.1 Littorina saxatilis | reverse complement strand
TTCCCTCTTAGCCACTCAGTTTAAGCCGCTTCGAATTGCATCATTTTAATTAAATCTATCCACATTCTGTTCCAAGTCTGACAGTCAAAAGCGCAAAGTGGCTGAGATTGCTTTCGATGAAGAAAATCTATACGATGCCTTCTTCGATGGACAAGCGCTCTATTGCATCATTTTAATTAAAACTACAGTATTGATTATACACATGGTTCTCTAATTCTCCAATGTCTCAACAATCAAACTTGAATACTGGCTGCCATTTTTGTTCAAGACACAACTCTAAAGGATATCCTCTGTCCAATTTATCAACAACCAAACCCGAACATGTGCCAACATTTTTTGTATCATGAATTGAATGTAAAAGATACCCTCTGCAATAGAAATCTATTGCGTGATTTCAATTACACTTTTAAATTATACACGTTCATTCCTCTTTCTCCAATGCATGAATAGTCAAACATAAACAATAACTGGCAGTTTTTCGTTTTACTGAAGAAAACCAAGAACGTAAATGTTTACAAGGGACAACATAAATCTGATGCGACTTCACACCCCTTTCTGTCCGACAAACATCGCTGCAGCGACTTCACACGCCTTTCTGTCCGACAAACATCGCTGCAGCGACTTCACACGCCTTTCTGTCCGACAAACATCGCTGCAGCGACTTCACACGCCTTTCTGTCCGACAAACATCGCTGCAGCGACTTCACACGCCTTTCTGTCCGACAAACATCGCTGCAGCGACTTCACACGCCTTTCTGTCCGACAAACATCGCTGCAGCGACTCAGATGTTCATGGATGCAACAGACAACGTCTAAGGCTAAAGTAAAACAAAATGTAGGCCGGTGTCTACCGCTGAGAAAAGGGTTAAAAGTTTCATTAAGTTAACTTTTTTGTAAGGTTCAGGAATGCTGAAGCCACACATAGCAACAAAGAAAAAGCCAAGTTCGTCTTGCCCAACTCCACCACTCCCCACTCCGCCCTGACGCCACCCCCACCCACCAATCCCCACTCCGCCCTGACGCCACCCCCACCCCCATCCACCAATCCCCACTCCGCCCTGACGCCACCCCCACCCCCATCCACCAATCCCCACTCCGCCCTGACGCCACCCCCACCCCCATCCACCAATCCCCACTCCGCCCTGACGCCACCCCCACCCCCATCCACCACTCCCCACTCCGCCCTGACGCCACCCCCACCCCCATCCACCAATCCCCACTCCGCCCTGACGCCACCCCCACCCCCATCCACCACTCCCCACTCCGCCCTGACGCCACCCCCACCCCCATCCACCAATCCCCACTCCGCCCTGACGCCACCCCCACCCCCATCCACCAATCCCCACTCCGCCCTGACGCCACCCCCACCACCATCCACCACTCCCCACTCCGCCCTGACGCCACCCCCACCCCCATCAACCCACAAACAATGCGTGTGTACCTTTTTCTGTTCCATTCGCAGGGCTGTGTGAACCATGAGCAGAATGTAACCTTGAGTGGTTCTCGAGTTCGCCGGTATCTTTCCCCCTCCACACCATCATCGCCCCCCTCCCACCCCACTCAAGTTCGTCCGTGTCTTTCTTTTTCAACCCCATCGTCTCTCCCACCCTCACGCCCCACCCAAAATCAAATCCACCAACCCACCAATCCACCAACCCATCAATCCACCAACCCATCAACCCACCAATCCACCAACCCATCAACCCATCATCCCATCAACCCATCAATCCACCAACCCATCAACCCATCAACCCATCAACCCATCAACCCATCAACCCATCATCCCATCAACCCACCAATCCACCAACCCATCAACCCACTAATCCCCCAACCCATCAACCCACACACCCACCAATCCATCAACCCATCAACAAATCATGTGTACCTTTTTCTGCTCTATCCGGAGGGCAGTATGTATCTTGGCGTCATTCTCAATTTCGTCCGTGTCTTTCCTCCGCCATCCCATCACCCACCCCTCCCATCCCACGCCACCCTCCCACCCCCCAAACCACCTACCCACCAACAATGCTTGTGTACCTTGTTCTGCTCCATTCGTAGGGCTGAGTGAACCAAGGGCAGAATGTCACCTTGAGTGGTTCTTGAGTTCGTCCGTGTCTGTTATTGCCCCATCCACCCCATCATCCCACCCCAACTCCACCATTAACCCACCAACGAAGCACGTGTACCTTTTTCTGCTCCATGCGGAAGGCTGTATGAACCATAGTCAGGATGTCTCCGGCGTTGTTCTCAATCGACGTTAAACACCAAATAAAGAAAGAAAGTTGTTCTCAATTTCGTCCGTGTCTTCCCCCCTCCACCCCATCACCTACCCCCACGCCGCCCCCCCCCCCTCCACCCCTCCCACCCCTACTCCACCAACCCATTAACAATGCATGTGTACCTTTTTCTGCTCCATGCGAAGGGCAGTATGTATTATGGGTAGGATGTCTCCGGCGTCGTTCTCAATTTCGTCCGTGTCTTTGCCCCTCCTCGGTTTACCGCTGAGCACAGTTTTTACTTCGTCCGAGCTCTGGCACTGGTCAAGTAAGGCCAGCGAGAAGTTCTGGACTTGTGCGTCAAGGTCTTGGTACACTTGCTGCAAGAAATATAGATAGACAAGGTAAGGTTAGGTTACGTTGGGTGAGGTAAGGTAAGGTAAGGTTAAGGTAAGGTAAGGTAAGGTAAGGTAAGGTAAGGTAAGGTAAGGTAAGGTAAGGTGAGGTGAGGTGAGGTAAGTAAGTAATTGTAAGGTAAGGTAAGTTAAGGTGAGGTGAGGCGAGGTTTGGAGAGGTGAAGGTTTGATAAGGTAAGGCTGTGCACTTGTTTGCCAAGTCCTAGCTAGCTAACTGTGCATTAGAGGTGTATTAGAGGGATGGGCTTCCAACAGGAGGCAGGGGTACAGGGGCTGGCTAGGTGGGGTCTGGGGGGGACTGTTAAAATGTAGCATTTAAAAGAAATAGTTTGGGTCTCTCCTTGAGACAAAAGATACATTTGCCATGTGCGAAATAAAAGTAAGGGAAAGAGAGGTGAGATATAAATTTGTTGAGGTTAGCTGAAGTGGTGATAGGTATGTTGAGGTAAAGTAAGAGGGCGTTAGGCTGTGTGAGTTTTATTGATGTGAGGTGACATGAATATGAGCTGCAGTAATTTGATTTAAGGTTAATTGAGGTGAGGTGAGGTGACATATTATAAGCTGCAGTAAGGTGAGGTAAGGTACATTAAGGCGAGGTGTAATGAAAAGCTATAGGGAAAAGCTATTGCAAATGAGATTATACTTCGATTCTTCGTTTAAGAACAATGTTGCAATCAAGCTATACATCATAGTTATTCCCTCTTTCCAACTGCAAATCAAACATACCTTGTATTCTCCTTCAATCTCCGACAGACTGCGAAACTTCTGAGACAGGGCGAAGGCGGCTTGGATTGGGTCTTCTTCCGTGAGGGCGATGTAGCAAGGGCTTGCCAGGGCTGAGAACGTGTCTAGACGCTGTGTGGTGAACACCTGCAATAGACGAAGCAGTTTTAAAAGCTGTTGTGATTTCAGCGTAGCAATATATGTTTCGATGTTTTGAAGAGGCAAGAATAAAGTTTAGTTGTATTGAATTGAGTTGAATTGATAATGCTGAAGAATCGAAGAAAGGGAAAGGAATGTGTGCTGATTCAACGCAAACCATTGGAAAGACCGTCTGCGGCAATGAAACCGGAACCGCATGTAGGTTTGTTGTTGTTAATTTATATATATATATACATATATCCTTTTATATAATTTCCGTAGCAGTAGGGACCAATCACCGAAATAGGGCTTTAAGAGCATATCCAATCACAACCCCTACCGAATTTCCCCACGTATCTATTAGAATAGTAATATATCGGCAGGTCTGGCTTTGGCGTAAGGGCGCCCCGAAAGCAACATTAAAATCTAACCTTCAAAACATGAAACTGACCTTGAAATGTAAGCGACTAATATATCATGAAACCAACTTTGAAATCCAGCTCATATGTTCTTCAACTAGATTTGGGAACCATTCGAACCATTTTGAAACTGACCTTGACATTCTGCAGAACCATCCTGAAAATGACCTGAACATTTAAAGCAACCCAAAAACCCAGAGCTGACCTTTAACTGACCTTAAAATCCACACAAACCAACCTCGACAAAGCCATCTAAACCACCCTGAATCTGATCTTGAAATCGATCCCGATAACCCTTAACACTGACCTTAAAGTCCTCCCGTCTCCACATGGTACAGTCGTCACAGGAACAGAAGTAGTCGTGTGGCTCGTCCAGGTACACGCCGTGCATCAGGATCTTCTTGACGATCTGAAAGTGGTTCCGCTTGGCTGCCCTGAGCAACACCTCGCGTAGCAGCTTGGTGATGTTCTCTGCAAGGTGGGGGTAGACGGGAAAAAAATAGTATTTTTTACTGTGCTGAAGTTGTTATGTTTCTTGATCTTTTCTGCGAGGTTGAGGGTAGAGGGAAGGGGGGTGGGGGAGGGGGGGGGGGGGGCGGCGACGGTGTGTATTAGGTCGGAGATAAAATATATTCACATACATTATCATAAAACAGTAATAATTAAAACATTTTATGAAGAAATTCAAATAAAACTCGTGTTAAATGTTAGGCTGTAGGAATCAATTCATCAATTCATCAAGCAATCAAGCAATCAAACAAACGAACACCAAATCAATTATTCACTTACTCAATTAATCATCAATCAATCAATCAATCAATCAATCCATCCATCCATCCATCCATCAATCAATCAATCAATCAATCAATCCATCCATCCATCAATCAATCAATCAATCAATCAATCAATCAATCAATCAATCCATCCATCCATCCATCCATCAATCAATCCATCAATCCATCAATCCATCCATCAATCAATCAATCAATCAATCAATAAATCCATCCATCAATCAATCAATCCATCAATCAATCCATCCATCAATCAATCAATCAATAAATCCATCCATCAATCAATCAATCCATCAATCAATCCATCCATCAATCAATCAATATCAATCCCTTGCCTTGAGTGATAATATCCTCCTCTGTTTCTTCCGGAATCTCAGCACCATGCATCCCAACATTCTGTGTGCCGTCCACTCCCGCTTCCGCCTGCGTCACCATGTTCATCTTCCGTTGCAAAGCATCACGGTACATGGGGTGATCCAGAATCAGCTCGGAAATTCTAAAAAAAAAGAAAAAAAAAGAGAGAGGCAGACGCACAGGTTTATATTTCGGACTTTTTTTTTATGTAAAGTCTTTTTTGTGAGACAGACAGAACGTTAATACCATCGCTCCCTAAATTGTGCATCCGTGCGTCTTATACGCACTAGAAGCCGTAAATAAATCCAAAGGAGCAAGAAATTCATGGATGGGGTCCCAGAACGTCCTAAACCTGACAAGAGCGGGTCTAGGGACGTATTACATATCCTTTAATGCGTACTGTCGGTACTGTTTTTCAGACACCCAGGTAGACAGACGGACGGACAGACACACTACTACACTGCTAACTAGACAGCCAGAAGAATGAAAAGCTAAACAAATCACTTATCTTAATTGTCATCAACACGCACCAATTAGACGACGGTTGACAATACGATGACTGCACAGTTCAAACAAGAAATTAAGCAACCTAGCAGGTTAACAAAAAAACACCAACCTTTCCACGTCATTGTCAGCAGCGAACAGCAAGGCCTTGTGGATCATGCGATGACTGGAACGTTCCAAGAGGTAGCAGACGACATCTACGTCATTTCCGGACACGGCGAGTTCCAGTGCCGTTCTTCCCTGCTGGTCACAGCAGTCGACCTTGACAATTCCGCCCTCCAAAAGCTCTGTAATTGAAAATAATACGCGGTAAATGATACATTTATGGACGTTGCTCATAATCTAACTCCCGCCCCAAACACCTCTGTGATAAAATGCACATTGTCTCGATCATCCCCCCCCCCACCTGTCCAACTACTCTGTGATAATAAACAGAGTAATGTACCTTGACCACATCCACTACCACCCCTTCTAACTACTCTGTAATAAAAATGTACAGATCTACATTTGAACAGATCCCCCTTTCACATATTCTGTGATGAAAATATACAGTAAATACAGTCATCTACCTTTGAACAGAGCCCCCCCCCCCCCCTCCCCCCTTTAACAGCTCTGTGATAAAAGTGCACAGTAAACAACGTAATCTGTTTTGACCACCTGTCCTACCACCCCTTCCAACTGTACTCTGTGATCAATACAAATGTACAGCTATACTTGTAAATAGACCCCCTTAAGGCCAAACAAAAAAAAGGTCTGTTTACGGTAACATAGGCTCAAAAAATAGGGTCGGTAGGTTAGGATTTTTTTCTCTCCAAAAAACCATATTTTTACGTTATTTTGCACAAAAAAACCTTTTTTTTTTTTTTTTTATTTTTTTTCCCCAAATGCCAAAAAAAAGTCTAGGGTCGCGCGAAAAAAGTAGGATCGGTCGGGTTACCGTAAACAGACTATTTTTTGTGTGGCCTAAACAGACTCTGTGATAAGAATATACAGTAAATACAGTCATCTACCTTGAACAGAACCGCCTCCAGTAATAGACAATTATTTGAAATAACTCCGCCGGGTTTGTACGGGTTGTGAAAGAGTGAATGCCCTTGCTTTTACTCGGACAAATAACTTCACACGTGCTTCTGTCCAAATGTTCCCGACACACCCCTTGCTAAGGATTGCCCCCTCCAATGTTTGTCCGAGTAAGAAGCAAGGGCATTCACTCTTTCACACCCCATTCAAACCCGACAGAGTTATTTCCGGAATTTCGTCTATTCCGTACTTTAATTATACCATCCTGAAGAAGGCTGTTTGTCGCAGCCGAAATATTGATTAAGAACGTACCAAACATGGTTACTGTTGTGTCCTCTTTGTGTTTTAATGTTTATCCGTCTATTCTGTTAGGAATATACACGCACATGAGACAATGACAAAAGGTGACGTTTTCATGTCAGTATGTCCCAAATGACATCACCAGTACATTTTTCATTCTATCTAATCTGTTTTCGTTCTATTTTTTCTAATAACATGCGTTAACAATTGATTGCCAACTGGAATGGAAGAGCACAAAAAGTGTAACTTGATATGTAGTTTCTCTAGAGGGAAAAACATCTTCCACTTTCATGTCAGTGTGTCCCATGCAACATACATTTGCCAAACAGCTATGTGTAAGTAGATTATTTGTTAGTGGCATAGAAAATACTGATCAACAATCAAAGTCAGTGTTCACATTCATTTTCTACCTATTTCTTATTTGTTTATTCTTTTGGCAATGGTGAAATGTCAGCAATCGTGTGTCATTCGGGACAGTAGACATGACACCTGACCTTTTGTCACTGTCTCATATACCTTTACACATTTGTAAGGAATATACACTCACATACCTTTAACAACATCGAGGTTGCCGATTTCAGCAGCCTCCAAGAATCTTCGTTCCTCCTCACTCAGCCCAGCCTGCAGTCTGTCTTGGAGAAGCTTGTGCCGAGTCCGGTTGTGGAAATAACTCTTCATCATCTCATACATGGTGACTGGTGCGTGGTGAGCAGCTGAACTTTAGTCACTGGAAATTTAGACGGTGAGAAGCTGAACTTTACTCACTGGAAATTTAGACGGCGAGCAGCTGAACTTTAGTCACTGGAAGTTTAGACGGTGAGCAGCTGAACTTTAGTCACTTGAAACGCCGACGGTTCAGTAGCTTGCATTCACTCACTGGAAATTTATTTTTGACTGTGGGCGACGTTGGGCGGTAAATTTCTCGCACGGTAAAATCGGGTGAACAGATGTCAGAATCACAACTTGAAAATGGATGATTAGGAACTGTCTCTCGACATTTACCTCTGATTGAAAGATGACCAATAAAATCTGCTATCAAATTAGAAACACACAAATAGTCGTCATCGTCTTTAAACACTGACACAAACTTATTTCTTCACTGTTAAATCCAGAGAAGGTTTCATCTTTTGAATCCACTGAATAATGTTATCTAAACTCAAAACTAATCGATGTATAGATGTAGGAACATTAGAGTTGAACGCCCGAGGATAAATCCTTTGGAAGCTGTAGAGTTTGTCTGGAATATATTGTTATACGCACTTGAAACGTAACAATCAAAAGATGAGACACAGCATGAAGGGGCATATTATGATAAACCCACAAACAGTTTTAATATGCTGCAACCGCTCGATTCTGTTGTCCGCTTCGCTCACTCAAAACTTTGAGATGATTCCAGGTAGGCACAAAAGGTAAGAGTATTCGAAGATATATCCACGGAAGGTGTCGTGTTTTACAGCCGCAGAAGTTTGTCATCTGCGCTCAAGCATTAAAGATGATTAGATATAGGCACAACAGGAAAGAGTATTCGAAGATATATCCACGGAAGGTGTCGTGTTTTAAAGTGGTTAAATTTTGTCATCTGCACTCAAACATTAAAGATGGTTAGTTATAGGCACAACAGGAAAGGTAACTCGGTGATATGTTCACAGAAGTTGTGTTTCACATTCACTGATTATTGTCATCTGCAATCAAAATGTAAAGATGTAGTATAGATGTAAGCATGCACAACAGCGCGGAACGTCTTGTGTCTCGCGTCGATTAATCCAAAGAATCCGTATAGTCTGCTAACAGTCGTTATCCGCACTCGTGCAAATCCGCCTCTGACGATATACACTTCGGTGGATATATGTTCGCACGGAGGGTTATATATAATATATCGTATATAATATATTCACTGGGTATTATATATAATATATCGTATATGATATGTTCACGGACAGTTTTTTTCCATGAAATGCTGAGATCAGTTCTTCACTCAGATCCTTCTCAGAACACTTGTTTTAGATGCACACGTTTCGGTGAGGAATCCGTTTTTGCACGGGAACAGGGGGCGTGCAATAATTAAAACACCGTTGTTTTCGTCATTCACATCCGCCAGAATAAAACGCTTTGCAGAAAATTGTTTTCGTAGGTGTAAATCGCTCCTTGATGAAATTTGAACTCCAACAGCTGCGCAGGGGATTACGAATTTTATTCAAACACTTCTGACAGTTTTGCCACGCGTGACGGCGAAGGTCACACACCAATGCATTCACATGAGTTTGATGCAGTCAGATCCACTTTAACTGATGAGAGTGCCACACAAGCTGTTTGCTAAGGATAGTCATTTGGTAAGCACGAATATGTACAGTACACTGACAATTTGGCCACGGGTGACGATTCCAGCTCTTTCACACCCACTGCAAAAGATGACAGTTTTACTCAAACTCGTTGCTGACAATAAACCCTCAGCTAAAACACAACCGTCAGTACACCGACACTTAATTTTGCAATTATAACTAACACACACGTCGCGCGTTAACGTGCTCATTAATCAACCATCTCCATTGAAAGAAGACAGGACGCAGACAATGAAGTGTCACCAGTTACATGTTGCACGTGCTGTCACACCCGGATGATCACCAGGTCCACATTAAGTCTCGTTTAGCTTATGAACACGCTGTGCAGCAGACCTGAAACAACATAAACAAAGCAGAACGGCAGATGTTTAATTATCATGATTACTATTTTTTTTTAATAAAAAATTAACATAGTCAACAGATCGATACAAGCCTTAGTGCTAAAAGTTGTCAAACTGGACTGCTCGGGCTGATGTGACAGGTTTCTTAGGTGTGGGTGTTATGTGTTATATCGCATCGCTGGGAACGCAGAAGAAGAAGAAGAAGAAGAAGAAGAAGAAGAAGAAGAAGAAGAAGAAGAAGAAGAAGAAGAAGAAGAAGAAGAAGAAGAATATCGCATCATAACTTTTCAGCACAGAGGAAAGACTGTAACATTTTTCAGGTGTTCGTGTTATGTGTATATCACAACTAAACATTTCAGTACGGAAGCATTGTTCGTGTACACTACATTGGGGTATGCACGTTAAAGATCCCACGATTGACAAAAGGGTCTTCCCTGGCAAAATTGTATAGGCGTAGATAAAAATGTCCACCAAAATACCCGTGTGACTTGGAATAATAGGCCGTGAAAGGTGGATATGCAGCGCTATAGGCTGTTGATCTACTGGCCGATGTGAATGCGTGATATATTGTGTAAAAAATTCCATCTCACACGGCATACGTGCTTTGAACTTCGGATAAGGCGCTATATAAATACCCGTTATTATTTATTTATATTTTAAGAACAAAAATTAACATCGTTCGAAAGTTAGCTGAGAATTGGTTCTAAATCAATCCTGGGAACAGCACTTAAAGGTTGATTTCTAATAAAGGTCACCGAGTCATAATTCTTGACACCAATTGTAATTCCTCGCAAGCTGTTTGCTTTGCTCACGTGCTGTTCCCCTCCTCTTGTTATGCAAATGCATGCTAATTAGGCAGATAAAGGTCAACGTGACGTTAATCGACCTAATTACCGCCAAAGTCTCGTGAGAATGTAAACTGAACTTCTGATTGCTTAAACTTACGTTACTTGTACAAGGAGGGAGAGAGAGAGAGAGAGAGAGAGAGAGAGAGAGAGAGAGAGAGAGAGAGAGAGAGAGAGAGAGAGAGAGAGAGAGAGAGAGAGAGAGGAAAAGAGAGAGAGAGACATTGTTCAAAACTGCACTTGTCAAACCACTTCTCAAAAAACCTAGTCTTGATGTCAATATTTTGAAAACATTATCGTCCTGTATCTAATTTATCATTCTTGTCCAAAATTTTTGAAAAGGTAGTTTTGAAGCAGCTGTTGTCATATTTGAACACCCATGATTTGATCTCGCACTCTCAGTCCGCTTATCGCCCTTCTCATTGTAATGAGACAGCCCCACTTAAAGTAATCAGTGACATTCTGTCTGCTCTGGATGGTGGTGATGTGTCAGTGCTTACCCTACTTGACCTTTCTGCAGCGTTCGACACGATTGATCATGTCACACTTCTCCATAGACTTCAGACTCTGTACGGCATCTCCGGTCCACCGCTGGCATGGCTCGAGTCCTATCTCATTGGCAGGACTCAGGCTGTGCTTGTCGATGGCCAGATGTCTGCTCCAGCCCCACTTTCTTTCGGCGTTCCTCAAGGTTCAGTACTCGGTCCCATCCTTTTCATCATGTACACTAAGCCCCTCTCCACACTGATTCAAAACCATTCTGTCTTAAATCAGTCTTTTGCTGATGACACCCAACTGTATAAACCCAGTCCCCCTGCAGAGACACATTCCGCCATCCAGACCATTCAGACATGCATCACTGATGTTAAATCTTGGATGATCGATAACAAACTTAAGCTGAATGATGATAAGACTGAAGTCTTACTGTGCAAAAAGAAGAACACTACATTTCCCTCTCCCCAACCCGTTTCTGTTCAAGTAGGCGACACCGACATTCTTTTCTCCCCATCAGCTAGAAACCTTGGATTCACCCTTTCATCTGACATGACCCTTAACAAACATATATCTTTAGTCTGTAGAGCAGCTTATTTTGAGCTTCGTAAGATCAGCACCATTCGCCACACACTCTCCTCTCAAACAACTAACACTCTTGTCTGTGCCTTTGTTCTTTCTAAACTCGACTACGGCAACTCTCTTCTCTCTGGCTGTCCTCTGTATCTCCTGCATAAACTACAAAAAGTCCAAAACTCGGCAGCACGCCTCATTCTGAAAGCACGAAAACGAGATCACGCAACACCACTTCTTCACACACTGCACTGGTTACCTATTCAAGCCCGCATTGACTACAAACTGTCCACCCTCTGCTTTAACTTCTTTTCTGGCTCGTCTCCTGCTTACTTCTCTGAACTCCTCACCGTCTATTCTCCAGCAAGACAACTCCGTGCCTCTTCTGACTGTCGCATCCTCACCATTCCACACACCAAAACCAAAACATACGGACAACGCACTTTTATTTTCTGCGCACCCACACACTGGAATTCTCTCCCCTTTCACATCCGCCACTCTCAGTCACCCCAAGCATTCAAACGAGCACTTAAAACGCACCTCTTCAAGAAATACAACCCCTGATTTTGTTTTCTCAGTCCATCAGTAGGCTACATGTAGTGTATTTGTTGTTTTAGTGATAATGTGATAATGTGTATACACATTTAGGGCTGTTTTTCAGTATTAATAACATGTTCTGTTTGATTAAGGGTATTCAGCTGGTATTTCCTTGTTTTTACTACCTATTTTATTCATGTTTTTATTACTTAATTAGTGGAAGAATCTGTTGTAATGTATGTTTGATGGTGTATGCTTTTAATCAAGCGTTGCTGACTATGAATGTAGATGTAAATGCTTGTATAACTGTGTTTGACTTTTGAATGTGTCAAGCGCAAAGAGCATAATTGTAAAGTTATGATGTTGCGCTATATAAATGCTCATTTATTATTATTATTATTATTATTATTAAAGACAGAGACAAAGCGAGAGACAGAGAGAGAAAGAGGGAGACACAGACGGACAGACAGACAATATTAAAACAAGAGGCGAAGTCTTCAAGGCTCACGTAAGAAATCGACAAACAGTAACACAAACTCAATCACTCCGTCACATACACACACACACAGTAAGCATAGGTGACACTGTGCAAGAAAGCGAGACACTAGATCTAGATCTGTCTGTCTGCATGTAGCCTACTTACAGGGACACGACTGCCAACTAGTCTCGGCCCGCTCAAAATAACAATGACCGAGACTTTCAGTAATTCCTTCGCGTGACGTCTAACCCTCTTACGTCATAATGTGACGTCTTCAAATGACGAAATGTTAAAGTTTCTACCACAGACATACACACGCACAAACACACACACACACGCACAAACGCACAGACAGACAAAGTTACGATCGAATAGGCTACACTTACGTGAGCCAACCAGAAGGAGTGAGAATAATTAGTGATGAATAAACACTGGGAGGCAGGTATAGTGGGTAGCGAACAATTAACCTTGTCATGATAGCACAACAACAATATTCAGGGTAACCCCCCCCCCCCTAAAAATACCCACAACAAACAAACAAACACACCACCCACTGAAATGCAATAAATCCTGAATGCGCCAATTTGCATAACTTTTTTTTCAAACGAAAAGATCAAACCACTTAACCTACATTGAATCTTTGTGATATTATCATCCCACATCTGAGAGGGCCCCAAAGGGGGGGTATCATCACGATCACGGGAAGGAAAATTTTCGCTTTCACGATCACAGTTACCTTGATTTTTGTTTTCACGATCACGAACACCAGTGGCAAATCACGGTCACGGTAAAAGTTGCATGTACAGAAAGCACGTGTCAAAGTAAACACAACCATTAGTAATTCGCTCCTCTGGATCTATTGTTTATTCAACACAAAGTGAGAACTGTTGCACTTTTTTATTATTATTTTTTGAATTCTCTTTCATACACACATAGAAATACATATCATAATTTGTAATCAGTAACAAGAATGTTGTTTTCATTGGTTTCTCTCTCTCTCTCTCTCTCTCTCTCTCTCTCTCTCTCTCTCTCTCTGTCTCTTTCTCTCTCTCTATCTCTCTCTCTCTCTCGTTCTCTCTCTCGCTCTCTCTCTCTCTCTCTCTCTCTCTCTCTCTCTCTCTCTCTCTCTCTCTCTACACTCATACACATTCAACCCCCACACCCTCACTCACACACATGAATATATACTTGCACAATTTCACATTTCCAGAGCTAAATCTTGTAAACCCATTTTCTCAAAAACTATTGGGTGGATTGAAATTAAAGTACATGTATGTGTGATGGGTTTTTTATTTTCAACTTTGCCGTACAATTTGAGGTACACCATCGCCTGGTTCCATGGCCTTGAATAAAAAACAGGAATGCTACAGGCCAAAAACGGTTTTACCTGAAAGAAGCGCGCAGTACCAGTAGCGAAGCCACAAGCCTGAGCCTGCGAAGCAGGCGAGCCAACTAGAGGGGTCCGGGGGCATGCCCCCCCGGAAATTTTTTCAAAAAACGGTTAAAATCTGTGCAATCTGGTGCATTCTGGGCATCATTTTAGGGGTTGTAATAGTGTTGTGATCTTGTTAAAAATCCCATTTTAGCCTCCCCCCACCACCATTCAACACACCTCCAAACTGGTGAAAACAACACTACTGTGCGCTGGCTTCATTGAGACCGGCGCCCGGTCGCGTTGCGCGATATTCACACGGATCGTTTTTGCGGAAATTTTTCAACTTCACCGGAAAAAATTTGACTTTACCGGATTTTGAAAACGGCTTTATCGGATTTCCGGCAATTACCGGAAAAGTAGCATGCCTGACAAAATCCCCAACGAACATGACTTTGATCGTCTTTGACATGAGGATCAAGTGACCCAAACTGGCGCGTCTCCCCGCCATTGTTTCTGAATTTAACCCATTGTTGATATTAAAGTTTACAGGCGCTAAAATAAATCCAAGCTTAATGCAAAGAAGCGACAATTAGAATCTATGCCAAGCGTGTCCACGTTGCTGGGATGAAAAACACATTTCTAGTTTCGGTTTTGGCTAAACGCAGACTCGATCTCGAGCCAGTCGAGGTCACACTGAGCGAGTGACAGCCGGACGTGGCAATGTCGACAATGTCAATGATCTCACTCAAACTCAAAGATCTTGAACAAATTTCAAGATCTTTGCCTACATTCAGAACAGTCATAGAGCAACATAGATCAACATACCTTGGTATTTCGTCTTCAGAAAGACCGACCCGTAGCCTGACCTTTCCACCAAGGAAGGCATTCTCGCCGCCTGCTTTGGTCTGGCTTGAATCCACAAAATATAACAGAAGTTCGATGACAGTACCGCTGCACGCCATTTTTGATCTTCGAATTCGAATTTCACTCAAAACTTTTGCACGAAGCCCTTCCATTGGATGAAGTTTGGTAGACTTTTGCAATTTGCCTTCTGATTGGATCTCTTTTTGTCAGTGTGTAATTGGTTCTTTTAAAGGGAAGCAATCGCTCTCAAAATCATATTTCTGAATGTGTTGTTG